>NC_061090.1:41026085-41098585 GCF_015104395.2 Macrobrachium nipponense
ACCTCTATATTATATATATATATATATGTGTGTGTGTGTGTGTGTGTGTATACATCGAACTACAAATGTCCTTTAATATCCAATTGGCTCTGCCTCGGAATTAATATATTTTCATATATGTTAACCGAGGGGGAATTTTTTTTAGATGATAATAATTTCGTCCTCTCGTGAGTTCGAACCAGCGGCCAGAATCTTGATTGGATATTAACGGGCATTTGTAGCTCGATGTAATGTGTATGAATTACGATGATGTGATAAAAATTCATAAGATACATATATATATAGTATATATATATATATATATATATATATATATATATATATATATAGATATATATATATATAGATATATATATATAGAGAGAGAGAGAGAGAGAGAGAGAGAGATATCTCTCTCTTCTCTCTCTCTCGTCTCTCTCTCTCTCTCTCTCTCTCTCTCTCTATATATATATATATATATATATATTATATATATATAATTTCTATATATATATATAATATAAATATATATATATACATATATATCTTATATATATATATATATATAATATATATATATATATCTATATATATATATTATATAATCTATATATATATCTACTATATATATATATATATATAGATATATATATATATATATATATATAGATATATATATATATCTATAGATATATATATATATATATTATATATATATATATATATATATATACTATATATATATTATATATATATATGTATAGACAGCCTACAAGAATAATAACTTCTGGGCTGAAGATGAACCCCCTCTTATGGAAAATTTCCACAGCTATAGCTTACCTTTCCAATTCAAAAGGCAAGTCTGTAGGCCTGGTGACCTCTTCCATATACTATGCACCATGACCTCTTCCTAGAAGCCTCCCGCTTCCCGGATTCTAGGGCCTTCTCTTAGCCACCCCCTTTAAGCCTTATATTCTTCACTTTCTAGTTCTTCTCTTCCGTCAAAAAGAGTACCGTCTAACAAGAGAAAACCTCTGCTTGAGACATATATGGTAAGAAACGCGTCATAATGCTAGGAACAACTTACAATTTTGGACTAAAATAATGAAGGATTCTAGCACATAGGTAACAGGCAAAACACGCACATGGTGATTAGGAGAAAAGCGAAGGTAAAAGTTCGGCAGGCAGACACGAGAGAGAGAGAGAGAGAGAGAGAGAGAGAGAGAGTAGCGTGATAGGGGTGATTAAAGAAAGACTGCATGCTGCAAGTCATAAAAGATGGTGGATTGCAATTAGAGTTGATGGAAACGCCGACTGGTGTTGTTATTGCCCCCACATGGCCTATTATTCGTTACAGAAAGGGAGATGGAGGCTGGAGAAGGCATGGGAGGAGGAGGAGGAGGAGGAGGAGGAGGAGGAGGAGGAGGAGGAGGAGGAGGAGGAGGAGGAGGAGGAGGAGGAAGGTCTAGTAGATAAAGGAACACAGGAATACCGTACTTTAACAAAAGAGAAAATAATGAGAAAGGGGGAGCGTAAAGAAAGTCCATTTTATGATATGAAAGGAATAAATAGTGGTGCAAAAGGTTAAAAAGTAAAGGAAAAGGGAAGATATATTAAAAAGACTAACGAATGCTTTGAGTAAAATGAAAACAGCACCCAAAAGAAGAGAGAGAGAGAGAGAGAGAGAAATGGTACAAAACGGGGACAATTTTTTTTTACCGTAAGTTACATGGCATATAATAAACTTATAAGATGTGAAAGAATATAAGAATTTAATTTTCAGTACAGGATTTCTGACCACATTCAAACAATTCAGGATTAATAACAATCGCATTCTAAGCAAATGCAATTTAACAAGAGAAACGAAATGTACTGCTGACACACGGAATAACACACCAATAATATGCAGTTATTAAAGATATCAACGTATCTACGTCATCATTCATTAATATATTAAAAAATTTAACCAGAAACCTATACCCACTCCACCTAATAAAATTAATAGATCTATCGATTGAAAACCTAAATTGTCATTCTTGAATAATATTAAAAATAACAAATTTACAGTAACCGAGTGAGCGTAATAACTTACCAGAAATTCTGTTGGTAATATTGAGAAAAAAAGGGCAGGGGTGCTTTCTCAGACAATAAGAGGCAAGTGCGACCGATGGGAAACAGTACCAGTTACAGCTTGAAATGGTTAAGTGAGGAGGTTAATAAGTTGCTCCATACTTCTAGGGTGTACAGGTTTCTCCATGTTAGCCACACATCACTTCTTGGCATGGAAATTCTACTTTAATGGTTGATTTTGATAAAAATTTGATTTTCTGATAACGGATATCAAAATGTGTTTACATCTACTTCTCCGTAAAACGTTAAATACCATTATGGTCGTCCTCTCACAGGCAGAACGGAAGAAAAAATATATAAGACGTGACTATAATGAAACAAAACATACCGAAATATGGTGGTGTTATTATAAAATCATGGTGATAACGTTAAGGTTTATCGATTGCACAGCTGTTGAACTAATAGTAAACAAATTTGACAGAGACAGAGAGAGAGAGAGAGAGAGGAGAGAGAGAGAGAGAGAGAGAGTTTAATTACGTAACAGCATTCAATTTTTATTCAATGGTTGTCAGCAGCAAACTAATTTAAATTCAAACTAAGTACATATAACGAAAGCCCAATCAATATTAGATTCACCAAAACAGAGCCCAGTGAATATGATGATTATATCACTCGATAATTATAAAAGCACACCCACACAATCAGAGGTCGCACAAAAACCCTTGAAACAGGTTACGATAAAAACTAAGGTATTCGAGAAAATTTCGGAATACTCTGTCAAAGAGGTAACGTGAAGGTTCCCATACCTTCATGACATCAAAGTAGACTGATAAGCTCCCTTGGAGAAATCTAGACTTTCAATGCTGACCCATCTTCTGGAATCCTGATATACGAGACGAAAAGATCAGTTCTGCCGATTAATAATTATGAACATATAACCAAGTAAGAGCCTGAAATGTTCTCCGTTGCACAACCCAACAAGCAAATAAGTGTCGATCAATAGATCGATGTACACGGTCTTGAGCGGAGGGAAGGTAATGGAGGATGATGAGGTAAAGGAGGGGTGGGCGGAGGGAGGAGGAGGGAAGTCAACAAGCCAGGGAAGTGGACACATCCTTTGTTTGGTGTATCTATTGAACCATCTGTTCCACGGAACCACACACAGGCCGCGTGAACCATTCCCTGTCGTCTCCCTATTCTTTTATGTCATCTATCTTTTTTCTTCTTCTTCTTCTTTCAAGTTTAAAAACTTGACACTTAGTCAAGACGTACACGCACACAGAAAGAGGGAGTGAGATATGAACTTACACAAATGGTGTTGCCAGCGTCGCTGCAACCTTGTGATATGGTGGTCAGAATGAAAAAGAACAGAAGGCTTTTCACAGCTGGAGACGGCGGACCGAGTGTCTCAAACTTTACACCCTTTTTACTCCTTATAGCATTAATTAATTAATATATAACTGACTTCAGGAACTACGCTTCTCTTTTCCATACCCCTAGCAATCATCATTTTCATTTGCAAAGCTGATTGTTGTCTTTCCATAATATCTTATTTTTACCTCATTTACAATCTACTATACTACAAACACTCATAAAAGGTTCCCAAAGACTAATTTCATAGGGGACTATGAAATTAGTGATCTATGCCTCTTTATTTCCGATCACATTCCTCAATACCGTCACCAGTTCACATCCAAGTCCTGTAGCCATCAGCAAACATGAAAGCAACGAATTGGCTTTCCCGTGGTCTTTGTATTCCTGACATTCAAGCACTTTCAACTTTGTTCAAGAGTTGTTAACAGTATTTCAATACAGCATATCGGTAACCATGTCTCATCGCTCAAACATAGCTTACTGGTAGTCATGATCATTTCAACCAAAGCACACTTTAAATAGTAACATAATCGTTTCACACTTAACTCCTCGTTACTGTTTGATTTAAGGACAAAGCAAACGTTTCCTTAGATAAAACCCAATCATTTTCAACAAACTAATGTGAGCATCAACCAACGATTTCTTCAGTGCAACCCACTCATTCTACGCAGTTAGAAACCTTTATTTATATCACAATAAATGCGATAGTTACAGGTCATTCTGTTTCGAAAGGGAAGTTTTTTTATTAGTTTACTGAATTTTGTAATGACTGTTCTGATTTTCATACATAGAGAATCGGGTCGTTCAGACTGAACTGAACCGATCATTTCGAGAAGTAGCCACAAATCATGCTTTATTCATCCATGAGTCGGAAAAATCATATATACTGGAATAAATCTGAAATGTGTAAATCTGCTTTACTAAATGTAATCTTTGCTATGAACTTGAGTCATGGGTGTTATAAAATATAAACTATGCAATCTTATTTTGCTGAACGGTTTCAGATCATCCAAGCTCCAAATTTGTTTTAATATCAATTGAACTGTTTGGTGCGAGCTGTATGGTTTAGATACTCATTTTTTCTCTTTCTCTCGTAGTTGACTTTCTTAGCTGCATTCTTTTATAGACTTTCGCCAGAAACGGAATCAATTTGCAAAGATGCCTTGGGGAGCTCTGTATTTGAAGTGTTAATTTTTTGTAACTTTGTACACCTTTTATCACTTATTATTTAATACCATGTGAAAAATATCAAAGAACTGTAGAAGACAATTATGAGTAAAGTTGATAGCAAACCTGAACAAATTCCTCTTAGGTCATTCAGAGATAACGAGCCACCGAGTCAATTGGATTATACAATGGCTAAATACATAACAAGATATTTCACTCTCACTTTCCACAATAATTTTTAAACTACTGAGAGAGAGAGAGAGAGAGAGAGAGAGAGAGAGAGAGAGAGAGAGAGAGAGAGAGAGAATCAGTGGAGTGCCTCTCCCAAAGCTGACGACCTCCCATTAAGGATCAATAGATAACATATCAGATATGAAGAAGCATTTCCAAATCGATAAACGATTATCTACAACGGTTTCACACGCCACCTGGCAATGACTTTTAATTGCTGCGTTTTACCATGTAATTCGCTTCACTACTATAGACTGAAACTACATATTCAAGGTTTTGCCTCATACTTATTAGAAAAGTAAACCTGTACAACTTTTACATATCACGAAGTTGACCGCAAAACCACATAGTTGTGATATTTATAAAGTAAATTAACATATCACTAAAACCAATTTGGAAAAAAAAATATCATAGTAAGGTCCTCTTATGTACAATGGGTTCTTATTCTCATTTCACCTTTAGCTATTATAAAAAAATAAGTTCGATCTTCATTAGTAAGTTTGGTCATCCTTAAGTTTAGCACGACATACGCACATGGGCACTATCTACCTCTTACATATTTTCGGCCTTGCCTTCACAAATAGATTAATATTTACGGAAGAACTGAACATTATTTAGCTTCAGTTAACCTTCATCATTAGGGTTAGTGTTCTCAAATCGATCGCAGGGTTGCCGAGAAGTTAGTTTCAGCATGAGCTCCGTTTCTTCTGTGAAAATGGACCAACTGAGTGTTGGTCAAATTAAAAGCCACACTAATAACATTAAGGAAATAGATTCTGGACCTTATTTTTCATTTAGTGAATTATTAACGGTAAGGGTATGAAATACAAACGGTGATCTTTGCACGCACATTACGGATACCAAGAATATTTTACGTCTTTCATAGCGAATCTGTAGGTTTCACACGGTGGACTGCAAATAGTGTACGATTAGCACTTTTAACATCTGTTGGCGTACTCAACCGACTTGAAAGTGAATATAACTTCTTAGGTAATTTAATTCTACACGTCATTTCAGTTCGTTTGACTAAAATTAGTATATCGTAAACAATGGGGTCATCAACCTACACCCATCTGATAATCTGAGCCTTTTAAACAAAGTTTGTGAAAAATTTGCTTGCCTTAAGCACTACAAATTTAAGGTGTAGATAGTATGACACAAGAATTCATAACTGAAAGTCGATATTATTAAGTTTCTATATTACCTAGTTCAGTAACAAAAATGGTATGATATTCCTTTGGCACTGTATTCAGTGGACCAACATTCTGGGAAGAGTTTGAAATCATACAATCTTAATTATACCAAACATAAGTCAGATACAAAACAATTTTAACAAATCATTTTAAGTCATTTTACACAATATTATTATATCAAAGAAGAATTTAGTTTTTGTACAAAATACTTTTCCCTTGTCAATTCTAGCTTGATAAAAAATCATAAATATAAAAAACAAATTATCAACTATAAATGAAAAACTATTCTTTATAATCTAATTTTGAAAACCAAGTTTCATGTGGAATGTGACATGACCAACAGGAAATAATAAACACAGTGAAGCTTACAGTTCCAAATATTGTTTGCGTTATTAAATGAAAAAGTTGAATAACAAAACAAGAGTTAGGTATTTTTTTCTGAAAAATTTGTATTTTTCCTAACAGTCGAACCAACACTTTCATATATGGAGAACTCACGCTTGGCCCCCTTCAGCTGTTAATGAATCGTCTCTAAAAACAAAATCCTATCGTTGGGCTTCTGGTCATGTGTGACCGTGACGGCCCCACAAAAACTTCCTGCTAGGGGAGGGGAAGTGAAGGAAGGTATCCTGAAGGATTATGATACCATAAGGTCCCTTTCCCTGATCGATGCCATTACTGACAGATCTATAACCAGTCTCCACTCTGCCAACACTTTTTCTAACAGGAAGAGGTGACTGTATTTACCTGGTGTGATGTCCTTCACTATTTCTATCGCCACCTCCTGCAGCGAGTTTCTGATTTCCAATTATAGGGGCCTCCCCTAAGTGAGTCACTCCAGTCGCAGAGGAGCTCGAATGGTTCAAATGACAGAAGAGGTCTTGTCTGCATAAGGAAGTACATATCCCTCTGGGGTCTGCACTGTCCACTCTTCTGCTGCAAACAGCTGCCATACCAATCACTTGCTCCGCAGAAACCCCTCACCTTCTACAGTTCAGGAGGAGGTAGGGGACACTTTACTCTCACCTAAAACCTCTCTTCCCCGTCCTGTGGGAGGCAGATGTCTCATACAGGTCAAGGATCCAGTGGACTGTCATTCTAGTCCCTTTCTTTTGCGACACTGAAGCAAGGGAGTCCTTTACTTCCTCTCTTTGACCACCTCTCTCATTACTTCTGGTTCCTCGGAGTGGAGCAGTCACTGACCTTGTTAAGATCCACCAAGGAGGATCGGGGATGGCTGACAGAGCCCCTTATGGCTCCATGAATGGCTCTGAGAGTAGGGCAAAACAGAGCAGGACAGGGCTTTATCCCGACAACCAAGGTGTGGTGCCTGTGTAGTCTATTCCTCAAGTGGAAACGGGACTTGAATCATCCCAGTAGAATACTGGGATGAGCCACTCCTGCGTCACTGTCACTAGCTGTGTGTTCATCTATTAGTGTAGAGTGACAGGATCCTCCTACCCGATCAGCTCTCTCTCTGCTTTACCACCCCACGGTGATCTTTCTCCCCTACTGGCAACAGCCTGTCTTTGTCACTACGCAGCTTCAATGAGGAAGGTCCTACCACACGATCCCCCAGCTGTCCAACATCCTCCACCCTCTGTTACTTGGACAGAGGAGAAGAATGAGCTACCAAGGCCAGTCTTGCCTTCTTCTTACAAGCCACGACTGGCATCTTGCCAGTCTCCTCACCCTTTGATACTATGTGGTGAAGGATGAAGACTGGTCTCCCCATGTTGGAGGTTTCTGAGGTGATGCTGACCATCATCTCATGGCCCAGGCATTGCAAATATAATTTTCTGGAACACATCTGCTCTTTGCTTTCACATGTGCGATGTAGTAAGCCCAAGCACATCTTTTGTAGGCATCACTGGAAGAGAAGGAGGAGATTACGGAGGGACTGCTTTCTTCCTATGCTGTTCCTCAAATTTCAACCTCTACAGTGATGTCCAGTCCGCAAACTCCTTATTTGTAGTGTTGCAGAACATTCTTAACCCTTGCAAAAGATAAAAACAGAATGGGTGTCCAAAGCTACCAGGGACATTAGGTTACTGCAGGGTTTTCTATGTTGGAACAGTGCTGCACATCTGGTTCAAGATTCTCTAATATCTTCACACCCAGCTCAGCGTAAGTGAGATAAGAAAATTGGAATACGTAAGTACCACACTGTACTTTCAGAAATCAAAAGCACACCAGTGGGGGAAAAGCTAATAAAAACTAACACAATACCTCACAAAAAACCTGGGGCTACAATTGAAGCAAGGGAGGAGAACATCTGTATACTTCAATCATCACGTTGTCACTCCCTGAGCACAAAGGGGTTCGTCAAGTGATTTTTGCTCTTGCTCATGGGATCAACTACATTCACTTCCACCAAACAAAGGATAAAAACCCCAAGAGGAAACCACAGATAGTACTGCACTAACGAGGGGGCTGCAGGGTATGATATAATGATTCAGGCTACAACCTAATGCTAAAGAAAAACATGTGGGGGTATGCACGCCCTACAGACACAAAGAAACAAGTACAGTGCAAAACGGGAGACAACTCAGAGCACGTGTGAAGTCAGACACAGCTGCAAGCACAGTTAAGGAGTCAGGCTGTCTCAGGCCACACATGACCATAAGCGCCATGATAGGATTTTGTGTTTAGAGATGATTCAATAGCAGCATAAGCATGAGTACTCCATATGTGAAAGTGCAAGTTCGTATTTGTATCGGAAGATACATGCACTCATTATTGTATTTACAGAAAATGACGGGGTCCTTGATAACGACCTTACTTTTGTTCCATTTTACATAACTCACGTGATGCAATAAGTGTTTAGAGAGTGAACAGCCAGTTTAACACATCACCAAAGTGCTACCAAATGTATGCTTTACATAAAACAAGAGGTGCGTTTATTATTTACTCCATAATTAAGTCTAACTCTCATCCTTTTCCAATCAGAATTATTCCATCCTGAGATTATCAGGGTTCTCTATGACTCTAATATTTTAATGTTTAGCTCTAATTCAGCCTAAATTTTTAGGATGTAATAAGACCAGCTAGGAGAAGAAATCGTGTTCAATGAATCTCAAGAATTAAGTCCAGATTTTTGCACCTTTGTCAATATAAAACCATACCAGAATCATTATCATTGGCACTCCTCGGGAGATTTCAATGAGACTAATTGCCTCGCTTTAGCTGTAGGCCAACGGTGCTTTATAGAAGCTAAACCCAAGTTTAACCGAGAGGTCCTACTCTGAAGTTTCTTCCAGTTGTCAGAGGATATCTTAGGTTTGGAAAAGCAATGACATAGTTTTATGTTATCGAAAATACTATGTACTTGTATTTAACGTTTCATGCTTTTCTTTATCTATACTGTTTCACGTTATGAAAATAAGGCAATACAAAACTTATAAAGTAATTATTTTTTCTTGTTATTGTGGAATTCTCACGGAAGGATAATATTCTTGTATTAATAGTCCAGTTGTTCTAGTGGGCCTTTTTAAAAAATTTAAATGAAAAAAAACTCAATTCTTGATTTATTAACAGATCAAACAAGTCTGAATACCATACTGTTTGTATGTCTGAAACTGGTAAAAAGTGCAAGAATTAACATTTAATTCTTCTCAATGAGTCATCCATGTAGAAACAATGTTAGGCTAAATGGTTCCCTTAAAATATTCATAACAGTAATCAGGATTAACGTGGTCTATATTTTGACTTATCAGTGTAACAATGTAAAAGACGTATATTGAACGTGCTAAGATGAAAAACAGCGATAATAATAAATAGTCTTACAGAATTACGTCCGCGTTACCTATGTAAGGAGAAAGATTTGCTCAGGTTCATCTTATCAATATTTGTAAAAGCAAATACTGGAAAATTGCTTCTGAGGCCATGGAGGTAAGACATGGCAGTACTGGACGGGATGCAAGTGGAGCAGGTCAAGAGAAAATGGCTGGAAAATGAAGCTAGTGTAAAACGGAAATAGGAGCACATGAGGAGTCTGGCATGTTGAACAAAGTCATCCATATTATGAAAACAAATACTATTTATGAACATAACGAATAAGGTGTAAAGCTACTAAGCGATAAAATGGTGGGACAGTAAGGTGCGTGGCTTGGTAGAGGAACATGACGCCATTGAAAGATCGAAAAGAAAACAGAAAAAAAGAGAATAATAACAAGAACACAAAGGATGAGCCTTATTTGCAAGCAGCAGATTCTCTAACAGGGCAATTAGATGAAGACCTCTTTCTCAAACGTCACCTCGCTATTTGGAAAAGTATTTAAAAAGATATATAAAACACGTGTATATATATATATATATATATATATATATATATATATATATATATATATATATATATATATATATATATATGTACGTCACCTCGCTATTTGAAAGTATTTAAAAGATATATAAACACGTATTATATATATATATATATATATATTATATATATATATATATATATATATATATATATATATATACACACACACATGTGTACTAGAGAGAGAGAGAGAGAGAGAGAGAGAGAGAGAGAGAGAGAGAGATGTGCTCCCGTAAGTGAAAAGAAAGAATAAAATTTTCAGTCTGCAATACAGACCATAAAATTAAGTTTCCCAGTGGTATCTTTCACTTTCTTCTCTCCCCCTTTTCTTACATACCCATCCAGCGAACCATCCCGACGTGACTCCCACATCACATTCCCCCAACGCGTTTGTAAGAGTGAGGGGGAGGGTGGGGGGGTCTCCGATTAGATTGCAATTTAGTTAGGACCCTGATTCTTGTTTGGTGGAATGTTACACCTCCGCCTGGGAAATCTCACACGATTGGATTGGATTTTTTTTTCTGTTTTTCTTTCCCTCCAAGGTCAGGGGTGGATGGGCGTGTGGGTGAGGCAATGTCGTTATCGCTAGCTCTGTCTTATTTTTTTTTCTTATCAATGTTACATCAATCGGAAAGGATAACCACATCTAATGTTGTTTCAATCCATGATGAATTCTTGAAATGTTTATAACTCCAGAGCAGCATGGCAACAGTAAATGAAATTTACTGTATGTATGTTCATAAAATATTGTTTACGACTCGTTAACTCGGAGATGTCATACCAGCAAGGGTATACACTTAATATAATGAATTAGTTCCGATGTTCATGTCTACGTAATGCCAAAATGGCTAAACTTGCCCGATCAATTTTTAGTCGACAACGAACTCGGCCGATGAAACATTGCTCAACTTCCCAAGCAATAGTCCCTGTGTATAATCTTACTATTATTATTTACCCTTTTCTGATCCTGCATCACAAAGATGTATATGGCATCCAATGACTTGGCTCTCTTAATAACTGCATTTTTGTCTTCCCTGAAAAGGTTAATTTCGAAGTGACACACTCAAGACGAACCAAGACTTGAAACTACATAAACAATAAAAGTATTTTTCTGAGTAATGCAAAATTACTACATTTTTCCAGTCTTCTAGTAAAACTTTACGATTACCTTTAATGTGTTTAATTTATTACTATTGTAACATTATTTTACATTGGTTTTCCTCGGATTCTGTCAACATCTGTGTTACGTCCTTCAATCGCAGTTTTTAAATATTAAATTCAATCAACCGCTGTTATAAACTCCATTTCTCCCTTACTCTACTGAAGAACAAAATTACTAGCTGTAATTTCAGAAAAAAAAAATTGCCGGCCCGACGCCATGTCTTTGAAGCATTTACATGCAATATTTCGTACAGTGAAAACAATCTTCAGTTACCTAAATTAATTAAGGAAAGCCTTATATCACACCGAGAGACACTATTTGAACGTATTATCTAACCTTGACTTTAAACTTTGAAATAATCTTTTCCCGTAAACCGATTAAAAGAATGCAACCATTTTAGCTAAATATATGAAACAGCGTGTGTAACAAAATAACATTTAGACCTTCATACTCTCCACGTAACACATTCACAGACCGCCTAATAAACACTAGTCAACTCTACACCAATTTTTTTCCCTTCTACTTACCTACATATTTCTCACACTTTCAATCACTTTCTTACTTTACATATACAACACGACACCTTTTTTTTGCTTTTGTTTTGCCGAAATATTCATCAACATCGTCGCCCCCATAAGTCCTCTGTATAACTCTAACCAATAAGACGAGCAACTTTATATATAATATGCGCTTTTGAAGTTTATGAAAATCCCAAAGCGATGACATGTTCATTGTTAACGCAGATCATGGATAAGGACCGTGGCTGCAAAATACAGATTTCAGATAATGTACAAAGTCGGTCCCAACAAGAAGGAAAGAAGCCACTTCCATCCTCATATTCGACTGCCCACAGGGGTTTGTACCCATATGTCCTTTGTTAAGTACAGTTGAGTCAACTTTGCAAATAAGTCCTTTTACCTACGTAGGTGCAACACTAGATGAAGATCTGATATATTTACTTAATTTCCTTGGAGGATAACACCAATAATTATGTTAACCTACCTTCTCATAAAATAAGAGACGATGAAAGTGATCTGAAATCACTCAAGATTTCGTTCATCCATCAAAATATACTAAGCTACACAGGGTAACTAAGATTAGGTTATTCTGTATTAATACCAAAACTCTTGACTAAAAGACAATTACCCCATTAACCCTAGAAAGGCTTATTTGTATCCATCAAGTATAAACCCAGACCCGAAACCATTCCCAGTAATAACTGTGAAATATATCTACCCAGAGGCCTATCAGTAAGGCTTAGAACTAAAATATTTACACGGCGTCCCTCACCTCCGTTGTATTCTCATACATCTAGCACCCATTTCTGTTCCTTGAAGTTAGCATTTTTGAACTATATATTCTTTTTTCTCCCTTTCCTCCGTCCACTTCCAAATGATGCACCCTATCACCAGTCTTTCCTCGTCCGGTCCATCTCATTCTGATCGTATCTAGTTTGTTCGTCCCTTCAACCCTCTGTATTCTACGATGTACTTCTTACGAAAATAAGCTACCTAAAGAATGTACTCAGATATATAGTTTAGTTTCTGCTTCAACAGACTTCATAAGCCCTGATCTTGTAAGTTAATCTGAAATGGGTTAGCTTAAAGTGGTTAAAATCTAATGGGCAGAAACAGATTCTAAACCGATGCCTCTTCCACAACCTCCTTCAGTCTTTTTTTTATGGAAATATATATTCAGCCCAAGTTATCAAATTTTCATGTTGGAAATAGTCATCACTGTTTGAAACACAGTTCTGGTATTTGGAGCTTTTCATCTTCTGCCTTCCTCCTCGATAAACTGAATCTACGTCAATACATCTCTCTATCTTAAAATAAGAACTCCACCTATACGGTGCCTTCATAATACCTGTCAGGGCACGTCTTCACATAGTTCCCCGCTAATTAGAAATAATATTAAGCGATGAGTCAGAATATCAACATATTTTGTTTATTTTTACAAATATGATCTAAGTAAAAATAAATGATGAAAAGGAGTAATAGATGAAACCAACGAAAGTATGGTGGAAATTGTGAAGAATGGGGTTCAATACACACACTCAAAACATGATTGTTAGTATATCTAACACACTGGTTCCCACACCAATCCCAGATATTTTCAATGGAATTTTCTAAAACTACGTGCAAATTCAAAATTCTAAGTGCTATACTTCATTACAAATTCACTTTCGAGAAACATAACCGCCCCATCTCTTCTTCAATTCCACAACACCCCTCCCCTTAAAATTAAAATTTATAGAAAAATAAATAAAACAAAACATTCAGCATACTAAAAGTTGCTCAATACGGTCTTTGGAGGAAATGCATTTATCATTTTTCTTTCATTGTTTGATCACTGTTCACCAGCTCGCCTTCACCAGCACTGGGACCTGTGAGGTATTCAGCGCTGGAAAGGAAATTGAAAGTTGGTAGGTTTGAAAGGTGTAACAGGAGGAAAACCTCGCAGTTGCACTATGAAATAACTGTTAGGAGAGGGTAGATAACAAGAAGGAAGTAAGATAATATGGAAAAGGCAAAATTCTTGTCAAGGTAATTGTACTTATCATACAATTATTCTATTTGAGTGTAGATTGTCCCAAGGTATAGGAAATATATTTGTAATTAATAAATATGAATGTACAGAATGCCACAAATCTTGTGAAACTAACACATATATGTTTACAAACATGTAACAAAATTACTACTCCGCTATCATAACAGCGTGGATTCTAAGAACGTGAATTCAATTAGAATGAGAGTCTAAAACAACTCTTCTTCTCTTGAGGGAAGAGGGTATCAGGTCATCGCCAACATATCCCAAAACAAAAGGGTACAGGCCAGAATCCTGGTCAATGTAAGTTCATCTACGACGTTTAATTAACACCGGGTGCCAGCTACTCGTATTCCCAAGGTATATTGAATATTGTGGTTTAATTCGTGAAAGTACCATAATACCTTGTAAAAATGTCGACAAATCTATATACTTAGTATGTTGCCAACTCAGTGCTCAAGTATCATAGCAGAGATAGCTATATTTCGATACCAAGTACAGATCCTGAATTCGACAGAAATATGTATGGCATAGAAATCATTTCTCTCCCCTGATGATTAAATGTAAAAGGACACTGTCACCCATGTTTAACCAAAAAAGCTTACGTTCCCATCTTTTTCAGGGTGGGCCCATTTATCGTCAATAACATCTGGATGTAAGTTTTTGCTCAGGTAACGTGATTTCGAGCATTTATCGGTTATTTGTAAATTTCATGCAAGTCCCATTAAATTCAAGTATATAATTTCGTACATGAAACACTAATGATATATAGGTTCGCCGTCCAGCATCACTAAAAATGTATTTCTTTCGGTTTTTTCGGCACGACTGATTTTGCCGTATAAACTAAAACCCACTTCTTTTTCATATTCAAATATTCACAAGTCATTTTTTTAAAAGTTGGTTATTGATTAAACAGACTGAATAGTTCTCCCTAGTATAAGTAAATACATGTGCTTCCAACTTATCCACCTTGCAGAAATTTTCCACTCCACAGTTTCCTTCTTCGCTTACAATTTCTACCATCATATGTCTTTATTGACGTTTCTAAAACGCAAACCGATACTTCCTTACGCTCAAGTGGTTTTCAGCTTTATCTGATTCCAATGATAGCATGCTTTTCGAGGAATTTCAGACTTTGCTTTTCTTTTCCACAGGACTTCCAATATAATAATAATAATAATAATAATAATAATAATAATAATAATAATAATAATAATAATAATAATAATAATAATAATAATAAATATTTTTATTATTATGGTTATTATTTTACCTAACATATTTCGAATTTGGGTGGCTACAATAATAATAATAATGACAGATAGCAAAATGATGGAATTTATCACTATCTACAGAGGAAAGATGAACAAGACATTTGAAAACGGAGGTCTGGTCTTCCAGCTCTTCTCTTGAGAGCCTACAGAAGTCCAGTAGACTACTGCATACTGTCCCCGGTGTAATGCCAAGGACTATCCAGGCCATCTCCATCTCTCCTAAAATTTCTGCAATAACGCTTTAAGGCATCATTTCTCGCGTTCAGTTCTGCCGTTTGACTCGTAATATTCATAAAATCGTCTACAGAGGTTCACTGTCATACCTTGATTCACATCTCAATAGTAATACCCATCATTCCTTACTTGACTTTCCCATCATAATCAAGCTGCTAATTTTTTATTTGCTTTTTTTTCAGTCTTCCGATAAATCCCAACACAGGTTAACCGTTTCACTTCATTCCTTTGTACATAAGGTGTCTACAGTATTTTTTTTTTCTTGGATTTATCACAAGTCTCTTCTCTCTAGCTACATTATGAATTCTATTTGGCAAGCTTTGTAATCTTACGGGGATTTATTGATGAAAATAGCCTCATGTGCACATTCTATATCTGTCAAGTTTCCGTCGTTAGTCCAACCTAAGCCTTCTCTTCCATCACCAGTCACTTTTCGCTTACTCGGGGAGTAAGCTATAAACTACTTTGTTGTTGTTGTGGGGGGGGGGGGGGGGGGTAGGAAAGGTCTATGGAAGAGCCTTTAAGGTCTGAAAAAGGTGCTTCGCGTTCAGTTAGATACAAGAATTTTAGGATAGGATATTTATGATTTATTTATTAGAATGAAAATGTAAAAAATAAATATTGTGCATATTAAACAGCACAGACAAATTATTTCTAATAAAATAAGGCGTATTTCTTATCATTTTCGTTGGTGAAATTGAAGATTTTAGCACGTTTTAATTTACATTAAAAGTTAAGAATATAGATATTACAATCTATGCGCGAGGGGAAAATCTTGCACAGGTCCCAAGTAAACTGGGGATCAGATTACGTCTTGTTTCATTTAAAATCCATGATAAGGGCATACAATTAAGAACTAAAATTACAGTATAGTGCATACGATAATACAAGTTTTTGGACTGTAAAATACCTTTCCCTAATAAACAAACATTCTTTAGTGTGCTTATAATGAGCATAATATTTGCAGAATGGCATAAATGCCTTTATAACTACCGCATTCAAACATGTCAACCTTCTCTGGTCGATGATCGGGTACAGGAGTCCAATCGTCGAGCTTTGTTTCTTCATTCCATACAAAGCCTAACAGGATAATCATTATCAGAGATGTCATTGCATTTTCAATCATGAAGTGATTTCCTCATAGCCACTGCTTTCAGCCTCCCCTGTTATTGTGAATCCTCTTCAGCTTCTGAAACATAATTTAAATGATAATCATCTCACTATTATTATGAACCTTCTTCATCTTCTGAAGCTTCATTTAAATTATCATTATCTATCTATCTCTCAGCCTTGACCTCACAAAAACTTTCCAATCAGAGTTGTTTTGGCAGTTTTACAAGAGGCACGAGAGAGTGCTGAAGGAAGGCAAGTGAACACTGTGATGCAGTTGCATTCCTTTTCTAATTTTTCTATATTATTTCCGGTCCCTTTTTCCTTATTTATTTTTACATGTGAATATTTAATTAAAATTATAATGGATACTTTGACACCAATGCCACTTCTTGAAAATATTTGTGTTAACATCACTGAAAGGTTTATGTGCTGGCTGAGGGAGTGAGCCAATGTGAGTGCGAGGTGTTTGCCACGTAAGCATCTCCCGCCCAATCAGAAAATTTCCTCAGGAGAAGCGTGTCTTAACGACCAATCATCGCATGCCATACAAACCTCTGTAAGAGTCCCAGCAGTCTTTCCAAAATAACATGCGTGCCTGGCCGTGAGTGTTGTATTGGTAAGTGTGCAGTATTCTCAATAGCTAGTAACAGTATTTCCTTATTTTTTACTATTTTATTGTTATGATTACTACTGTTATTACTATTGTTATCATTATTATCGATATTATTGATTTAATAATGTTGGTCGTCTTATTGCAATACAAGGAAGGTGTATTGACGTCAGGTAACACTGTTTATGAATGTTTAAAGCACTTACTGCATTTTTTTTTACACAAATGGAAGGGGGGGGGGGGGTGGAGGGGGGGGGGGGGGGGGTTTCGCTTGCTTGCTTGCGTGCATGCACACCACACTTCTTAAAAATATTTGGGCCCAAACATTCTGAAGGGCAGGTACTTGGTTGAAATCGATATATTTCTTAGAAGCGGAGTTATTGTTGATAAACTTTCTGAGCATTTTTCTCATTTTAAAAAAAGTGGCTCTTGAGCCTCTGTGGTTTTCAGGCCCTCATATACACAAAATTGGAAACTATATTTTCAGTAATCATTTTCAAATTTACATATTTCCATTCCAATCCAGGAAATTCTTGAAGACTAGACGAGAATATAATTGCACTGAAAAAATAGTGATCATCTACAGATGGAAAGTCACCAACCAAGTCATCTAGTGAGCTATGTTTCCGTAATGTTTCATAATCAGCTTGACCAATCTTCCATTTAAGTAGCCTTGAAAATGTTGGATTTGATAATAAATTCAAGACAATTAGAAAGTGTAGATCCCCCTGGGTTTAGGATTCCCATACTTTCACTTCCTATGATGGAACACATGTTATTTCCTCTTTGATTTATAACAATATCACAGCAAAAGAGGGTTTCCCAGAGTAACAAAGAGTGGTGGTAGCTGTTGTATATGAGATTTAAATTCATCTGTGTTGTGTGGAAGACTTCACTAGGTGGAAAGTAGGGAGAGCATACTGAACATTTCTTGGGCAAATGGATCATTTACACCTCTGTTGACAGGATACTAAAGATTTGGCGGCATGTCATTACGAATATATAAAACTACTTCCACATGGATTCCTATTGTTAATGTTGTAAGGAGAATGATTAGCTGAATACTCTCGTAACGGACATGTATTGCTGCCATTCTTAGTCTCCTGCAAAGATATATATATACAGGAGATACTTCTGATATGAGCAACCATAGCTATTCTCATTTAGCTCTCAATCCCTGATAGTTCCATTGGAGAAAGTGAATGAATTTTACTTACATTTTGAGGTCGTTAAACTGGAACCCTTTTTTAGTGATTTTACTTTTCTGCTTAGCTCCTGCATTTTTACTGGAAGACTGTTACTGTTTTTTTATGGCTGACTTTTGTTTCAGGGTTGATGACGATGCTGTTTCCATGGGAGTGGAACCTACATGTAGATGGCACAACCTTTTCAGTATTGTTTGTGTTGGGTACCTTTAATAGAATCTTTGACATAGGATTATCAATTTCAGGAACACTAGACAAAGCTGGTATTGCCCGAGGAGAAGTGTGAGGGTCACACAAAATCAGTGCATCCTCCAAAGCATCCGGAGCACCAGGTCCCAGGTGCAGTGTGCGCTCACGGAGCACCCAGTCACAGGTGGTGTGCGGCTCAAGGGAGGCACAAGCACCAGACGCAGACACTACAGCCTCCAAAGTGGCAGGAATGCCAGCTACAGCTAGAAATTACTGGCGCAGCCTTCAAAGATGCTCGAGTACAGCTCTCCAAAGATATTCCCTTTACATGACAAAAGAATGCACCTCTGGCAGCATTTACATTACTTCTTTGGTTGGCAGCAATACTGGAAAAAGATATTCCTGGTTAAACGTACAGGTTTAAAACTTTCTAATTTGCCTCTTAACTTGATATGTTCAACTGCCCTTAATGTCTGGATTTCTTTTTCCATGATGTGCACATCACAACTCTGTACAGAGGATGCATACATTTTTCTTCCTTATATAATAAAAACATTTCCTCGGTCTTGGGTTGTACAGCTTAACCTTATAATGTATCCATGCTGCTTTTATTACATTAGATAAGTTAGTATAATTGACTGTAATAATTACATTTGGAAGTGGAACTATGCCTAAGCATCTCTTTTAACTCTTCAAAGAGGCGATAATGCTTTAGGTTTTTCATTTTCTTTTGCTGAGGCCGATTCTACTATTAGTTTTCCTCGACCTTCAGTTGATATCTTGGGCTCTTGTCCACACTTCACAATATCTCTGCACATTAAAATTTTCACAATTAGAATCTTCCAGATTAAAGGTCAAATACTTATCATGAGGTTTTAAATATACCTGGCCCTATTTCACATACATTTCTGGTAATTTTCTCCTTCCCCCTTTCTGGAGCATAGAGTTCCAGTGTAATTACACTATGTTTCCTAGCCTTTTACAACACTGTTTATCAGAGGAGTGCGCAGAGGTCCTTATCTATTCCAAAACTGTATGACCAGGGGTATTCAATACTTTATTGCTACTCATAGACATCGAACAAATGAAGTAAACTTGAAGATCTTAAAAAAAGATATCATCAGCTTTTCACGAAGATTATTGTTCTTACACCAATGGCACAAATAAGGACAGACTCCAAAATGACTGCCCCCTACCCTATCCCCCAGGGGATGGCACAACTCTATACTATTATGGTGGCCCATGTGTAGGGTTGCAATCCGAAAAAAAAACAAGCATGTTATTTTACAAAAAAAAAAAATAAAAAGATCTTTTCATGTAAAAAAAAACAGGCAAAAAAAATTTTTTTATTACATTTATTCAAATGCTACTGCTTCCTTAAGTACAAAAAAATTGCTAACTTTGCTTATATTATGCCTACAGCTTGGGAAACAACGCAGTTTAACACTGGAAAGAAAAATGTATTTGTGTGAAAAATAATAACAATAGAAGTAAGAAAAACTATTGGTATCTCAACAGCCTTCCACTTGAGATTATGAGTCTTTTGGGTGCATAACTACATTTATATTAGAATTTCAATATTTCACATTTGAACACTGAAATTTTCGGTTATCAAACAAGTTTTACCGTTATTTTTCAATCATATCCTCAAACTATGAGGTATTGGGGTCAATTATTTAAATTGCAATGCATTTCAACAGGAGGAGAGGTATGAAATCTAAATGAATGGCAACAGTTCCTTAAAAGTATGTATGAAACAGTGCGATACAAGACATATACGTGTTCAGTATCAAATATGTTCAACCGAAACTTGTACCATACAGGTATCAGATTCAGAGGTATGAAAACTGTAAGATTAGCAACAATGCCTTAAAATTATGCATGGTAGAACATGTGTTCAGTATCAAAAGAGAAAAATCATGTTAAAATCGATAGCAAAAAAAAAAAATCCTTATTTCAATTATTTCTCTAATTCTTCTAATCTACGAGGAAGGTGCGAGTCCTAAAAAAATCATAAGTCTATAGTAACTATAAGTAAGGTCTTAAAAATGGAGAAACTGGATGCAAGAAAAAAACGGAAATATGAAAAAAAAAATTTTCTGAAATCAACTTAGTTCTTCATTCTGAAAAACTTCACCAGGTTTTAGTTCTTCATTCTGCAAAACTTCACCACGTTTTAGTTCATTCTCCAAACTTCACCACGTTTTAGTTCTTCATTCTGCAAAACTTCACCAGGTTTTAGTTCTTCATTCTGCAAAACTTCACCACCTTCTATTTCTTCATTCTGCAAAACTTCATCCCGTTTTAGTTCTTCATTCTGCAATACTTCACCACATTTTAGTTCTTCATTCTGCAAAACTTCATCACGCTATAGTTCTTCAAACTGCAAAACTTCACCACGTTTTAGTTCTTCACTCTGCAAAACTTTACCACGTTTTAGTTCTTCATTCTGCAAAACTTCACCTTGTTTTAGTTCTTCATTCTGCAAAACTTCACCTCGTTTTCGTTCTTCATTCTGCTAAACTTAATCACGCTTTAGTTCTTCAAACTGCAAATCTCCACATTTTAGTTCTTCATTCTGCAAAACTTTATCAAGTTTTAGTTCTTCATTCTGCAAAACTTCACCTCGTTTTAGTTCTTCATTCTGCAAAACTTCTCCACGTTTTAGTTCTTCATTCGGCAAAACTTCATCCCTTTCTAGTTTTTCATTCTGCTAAACTTCACCACGTTTTAGTTCTTCATTCTGAAAAACTTCATCATGTTTAAGTTCTTCAAACTACAAAACTTCACCACGTTTTAGTTCTTCATTCTGCAAAACTTTACCACGTTTTAGTTCTTCATTCTGCAAAACTTCACTACATTTTTTTCTTCATTCTGCAAAACTTTACCACATTTTAGTTCTTCATTCTGCAAATATTTACCACATTATAGTTCTTCATTCTGCAAAACTTCACCACATTTTATTCTTCATTCTGCAAAACTTTACCACGTTTTAGTTCTTCATTCTGCAAAACTTTACCACATTTTATTCTTCATTCTGCAAAACTTTTTACCCGTTTTAGTTCTTCATTTCTGCAAAAACTTTTTACCACGTTTTTAGTTTCTTCATTCTTGCAAAACTTTCACCACGTTTTATTCTTCGTTTCTTGCAAAATTTACCACATTTTATTTCTTTCATTCTGCAAAACTTTCCATGTTTTTAGTTCTCTTCATTCTCAAAACTTTACCACTTTTTAGTTCTTCATTCTGCAAAACTTCACCAACGTTTTATTCTTCGTTCTGCAAAAATTTTACCACATTTTAGTTCTTCATTCTGCAAACTTTACCTTTTTAGTTCTTTATTTCTTCAAAATTTCCGAACGTTTAGTTTCTTCATTCTGCAAAACTTCATCGCGCTTTAGTTCTTCAAACTTGCTGCAAATCTTCACCGTTTTAGTTCTTCATTCTGCAAAACTTCACCTCGTTTTAGTTCTTCATTCTGCAAAACTTCACCTCGTTTTAGTTCTTCATTTTGCAAAACTTTACCACATTTTAGTTCTTCATTCTGCAAAACTTTACCACGTTTTAATCTTCATTCTGCAAAACTTTACCACGTTTTAGTTCCTCATTCTGCAAAACTTTACCACATTTTAGTTCTTCATTCTGCAAAACTTCACCACGTTTTATTCTTCATTCTGCAAAACTTCACATCGTTTTAGTTCTTCATTCTGCAAAACTTTACCCACGTTTTAGTTCTTCATTCTGCAAAACTTCACCACGTTTTATTCTTCATTCTGCAAAACTTTACCACATTTTAGTTCTTATTCTGCAAAAACTTCACTAGTTTTAGTTCTTCATTCTGCAAAACGGTTCACCACATTTTAATCTTCATTTTGCAAAACTTTAGCCACGTTTTTAGTTTTCCTCATTCTGCAAAACTTTAGCCACATTTTAGTTCTTCATTCTGCTAAACTTCACCACTTTTTATTTTTCATTCTGCAAATCTTCGCCAAGTTTTAGGTTCTTCATTCTGCAAAAACTTCACCTCACTTAAGTCTTTAACTGCAAAAGTCACCATGTCTAGTCTTCATTCTGCAAAACTTTTACCACGTTTTAGTTCATTCTTCTGCAAAAACATCCACCACATTTAGTTCTTCATTCTGCAAAAACTTTACCACCTTTTATGTCTTCATTGTGCAAATCGTTCACACGTTTAGTTCTTCATCTGCAAAACTTGTTTAGTCTTCATGACTGCAAAACTTCCACAATCGTTTAGTTCTCATTAGCATAACTCCCCCTCGTTTTAGTTCCCGTCTGCAAACTTCGCCACGTTTTAGTTCTTCATTCTGCAAAACTTCGTTTTAGTTCTTCATTCTGCAAAACTTTACCACATTTTAATCTTCATTTTGCAAAACTTTAGCACGTTTTAGTTCCTCATTCTGCAAAACTTTACCACATTTTATTTCTTCATTCTGCAAAACTTCACCACTTTTTATTTTTCATTCTGCAAATCTTCACCAAGTTTTAGTTCTTCATTCTGCAAAACTTCACCTCATTTAAGTTCTTTAATCTGCAAAACTTCACCACGTTTTAGTTCTTCATTCTGCAAAACTTTACCACGTTTTAGTTCTTCCTTCTGCAAAACATCACCACATTTTAGTTCTTCATTCTGCAAAACTTTACCACGTTTTAGTTCTTCATTCTCCAAAACTTCACCACGTTTTAGTTCTTCATTCTGCAAAACTTCGTTTTAGTTCTTCATTCTGCAAAACTTCACATCGTTTTAGTTCTCCATTCTGCAAAACTTCACCTCGTTTTAGTTCTTCATTCTGCATAACTTCACCTCGTTTTAGTTCTTCATTCTGCAAAACTTCGCCACGTTTTAGTTCTCCGTTCTGCAAAACTTCGCCACGTTTTAGTTCTTCATTCTGCAAATCTTTACCACATTATAGTTCTTCATTCTGCAAAACTTCACTACGTTTTATTCTTCATTCTGCAAAACTTTACCACTTTTTATTCTTCATTCTGCAAAACTTTACCAAATTTTATTCTTCATTCTGCAAAACTTTAACACGTTTTAGTTCTTCATTCTGCAAAACTTCACCACGTTTTATTCTTCGTTCTGTAAAACTTTACCACATTTTAGTTCTTCATTCTGCAAAACTTCACCATGTTTTAGTTCTTCATTCTGCAAAACTTTACCACGTTTTAGTTCTTCATTCTGCAAAACTTCATCGCGCTTTAGTTCTTCAAACTGCAAATCTTCACCGTTTTAGTTCTTCATTCTGCAAAACTTTACCACGTTTTAGTTCTTCATTCTGCAAAACTTCACCTCATTTTAGTTCTTCATTCTGCAAAACTTTACCACATTTTAGTTCTTCATTCTGCAAAACTTTACCACGTTTTAATCTTCATTCTGCAAAACTTTACCACGTTTTAGTTCCTCATTCTGCAAAACTTTACCACATTTTAGTTCTTCATTCTGCAAAACTTCACCACGTTTTATTCTTCATTCTGCAAAACTTCACATTGTTTTAGTTCTTCATTCTGCAAAACTTTACCACGTTTTATTCTTCATTCTGCAAAACTTTACCACATTTTAGTTCTTCATTCTGCAAAAATTCACCTCGTTTTAGTTCTTCATTCTGCAAAACGTCACCACGTTTTATTCTTCATTCTGCAAAACTTTACCACATTTTAGTTCTTCATTCTGCAAAACTTTACCACGTTTTAATCTTCATTCTGCAAAACTTTAGCACGTTTTAGTTCCTCATTCTGCAAAACTTTACCACATTTTAGTTCTTCATTCTGCAAAACTTCACCACGTTTTATTTTTCATTCTGCAAATCTTCACCAAGTTTTAGTTCTTCATTCTGCAAAACTTCACCTCGTTTAAGTTCTTTATTCTGCAAAACTTCACCACGTTTTAGTTCTTCATTCTGCAAAACTTTACCACGTTTTAGTTCTTCCTTCTGCAAAACATCACCACATTTTAGTCCTTCATTCTGCAAAACTTTATCACGTTTTAGTTCTTCATTTTGCAAATCTTCACCACGTTTTAGTTCTTCATTCTGCAAAACTTCGTTTTAGTTCTTCATTCTGCAAAACTCCACATCGTTTTAGTTCTCCATTCTGCAAAACTTCACCTCGTTTTAGTTCTTCATTCTGCATAACTTCACCTCGTTTTAGTTCTCCGTTCTGCAAGACTTCGCCACGTTTTAGGTCTTTATTCTGCAAAACTTCGCCACATTTTAGTTCTCCATTCTGCAAAACTTCGCCACGTTTTAGTTCCTCATATTGTAAAACATGGTAATTTTTTGGCTGTTGAAGCCCATGAACCCATGAAATAGCGTACTGAAGTATAAAGCAAAAAAAAAATGTTTTGAGAAAAATAAATTAGACGAAATTCTTCTGTCATTCATAATTTTCATCCCTGTCATCCTAAACCGTAAGTATCGAAATTTGCTTTTAGATAAGAAAAACCCATTATTTAAATAAAAAAAATAATAACCAATAAGACTTTTAAACAACAGATTTCGTTATCGTTTTGCTTCAGGAAGTATCTATCCGGGCGGCCTCAGGTTATGGAACAGAGTTTATTCAATAAAGCTGCACTGGTGGAGACTGCAATAACTAACAGGAAATTACATTGCTACTAAGGCTGCTGAAATATCAGTCTTTAAACCTTTAATATGTACCCTGATACTACATTATTCCTTCCTGAAAGCAGCTGCACCTTTGAGAAACATTGGTAATTGTGTTATCTTTTCAAATCAATGTACATACATTCATTAAATTCTTGAGGCGGAAGATTTATTTTCAATGGCTTGATGTGCCATAACAAATATTTTACACACATACATACACACACACACACACACACACACATATATATATATATATATATATATATATATATATTATATATATATATATATATAAGATATATGCCACGAAGGAAAAATAAAAGAAGGAGTATCTGCGAGACCTTTCGACGTTAAATGTCCTTTACTAAGCAGAAACTGACATACATGTGGAAAAAAACAATAATCCCTATCTGTCAGTTATACGAATCTTCTTGTATTGTTTTTTTCCACATGTATGTCAGTTTTCTGCTTAGTAAAGGACGTTTAACGTCGAAAGGTCTCGCAGATACTACTTCGTTTATTTTTCCTTCGTGGCATATATCTTTATTTATGGATTTATCACGTTCCTATTTTTCATGATTCAGTTATACATACTATATATATATATATATATATATATATATATATATATATATATATATATATATATATAAAATCCTCAAATATCGTTTATTATCCCGTTCACTCTTCGTCGGGGATAACTTAAACTCAAGTGTTATATATAATTCATAAGTGCTTCTTCACCGTCAGGATTCTAATCGATGCCAAGTTTAGAAACAATTTACGTGGCTTCTACTATTGAGCGGTTCGAATCCTGCCATTAGTGATTATAACAGATTTTGCGGCTTAATATTTGTGCAAATGAAATAAGACGCTCTGTGTGTATGTGTGTGTGTATATATATATATAATATATATATATATATATATATATATATATTATTATATACACAAATAAATATTTTATATATATATATATATATATATGTACATACATACATACATACATATATATAACGCCGACAATATTCGAAATCCATTTCAGAGAGAGAGAGAGAGAGAGAGAGAGAGAGAGAGAGAGAGAGAGAGAGAGAGAGATACGGGAGGCACCTTGGAAAGCTTCCAATAGAGCCATCATTAAACACCGCAAGTGACGTTCCTAAATACATCTTGCCCCTCGGCCGCCTCCTCCTCTTCCTCTTTCTTTTTCGTCTTCTTTTTCTCCTTATCCTTCCCAGATCCTTGGCCAGCCTCCCACTCACAATGTCTATTACATCCTAAAAGCTCTTCTGGGGTCTCCAGTGTCCAGGCCATTTTGAGAAAATGCTTATCATAGAGAAAATTTTCTATTATGAACACTCCTGACCACCAGTGAAAAATTCGGGGATCAACTTCTTTTCTATCTTTCTTTGACAGTGTGTGTGTGTGTGTGTGTGTGTGTGTGTGTGTGTGTGTGTACCAACGAATAGTAAACTTGGTATACAGAGCTAAACTGACGATAAAGTAAAATATATAATGGAATGTAGATCTATTGTAAATCTAGTGCAAAATTGATGATGACTACGGGTTAGGGTTACTGGATGAAACTGCTGAAACATTAACTTATCGAGAGGCTTACACTCCACCTCCAAATATCTAAATTCGTAAACGAGACTGGTGTTTGGTTTCATGGATCCTGAGAGGCAGTACAGTTTCTCATCATAAGGGAGGCTACCAACCATGATAAATATAGATTTCATTCTGTTTTGAAAAAATTTATAATAAAAGTACTTTACTGAGAAACCATGCCATAACTGGATCTCTATTTTTTATATTTGAACATGTCTTTATCTTCTATATTTACAAAGACACTTAACATTTTAGTGCAAATTGTCACCCAATTTCCAGCAATTGTAAAAGCCTTGAATACCATACTATGCTACGAAATCAATTCTCACCCTCCCTTATTTATTTCACGATAAAAGAAAACACGCCAGAGACTGCATCTTCCCTACATAGTAGAGGTTGTGTTCAACACATCTGACAAAAAGGGCTGGACAGTATCCTTATTCTTTTACTGAATAAGAAGTTGCCAAGAGGGGTAGGTACGCCTAAAAGTAGACTCTATATAGTCATCCAATAATTAATACCTGTCTCGAACGGGGTGAGGGGAGTAGCGGGTAAGAGGCGGTGTTCAAAACCATCCATCACGCTCCGAACCACAGTTGCTGAATGTCCGCCCTCGCACTCATGGATACTACACTCAATATGAAGGACTTTCTCTTCAACGTACAACTACAACTACCTGTAGGTGCCTGCTAACGTTTTTGTAAAATGAGCTGTCCTTCTTTCTCTCTCTCTCTCTCTCTCTTTCTCTGATTAAAGTACCTCTACTTTTTAATACCACTCGACTTATGGGTTCTTAATTAAATAGTTTCTTTAACCTTGAGCATTAAGACAGCCATTATTAGTAATACCTGTTAACTAGTACGATTGCCTATCACTAGAACAATTAGCATGATCAGAATTACTGTAAGTAATGATATCCGTCATATTACGATCAAGGAAGGCCTATAGCTATTCTAGAGCGATTACATCTTTATGCGATTTAGTTATTTAATCGTTATCAGGATTAATTTCCCCTCCGTCCTTATTAAATAAGTCGTTGCCGTACAAGTAACATCATTGAATTACTCCGTCCTTATTAAATAAGTCGTTGCCGTTCAAGTAACATCATTGAATTACTTTTTTTTTATTAATTTTAACGAACTGTTCCATAATCAATATTTTATATACAGCATATCAAGTATTCAAACACATTGTTGAATAATATTACCTAACTTTTATTTGACGAAATAAGATTCAATGTTCAGAAAACTATAATAAATGGATAAATCTACAAGATTCAAACGACTTGCGCGACAAATGGTACTCCGAGAAGATGCATGACTTGTAAGAAGTACTCAAAACAACTAGCGTTTCGAAACGTTAAGGTTACTAGATGTAGACTACCGATAACTCTGCCTTTTCCATAACAAATGTTTTCTCTTAAAATATAAATAGAGATTTAAATTAAGAAACAATGCCTAAGGTACCTTTTAACCTGCTTTATGAATCGGGAGTGGTGGACTTGTCAAAACCATCCGATGCGCACAAGCATCTGGTAACAAATAATTTTTTTTATTTAAACCTGAAGAGTAACACTGCAATCTAGATCAAGCCTTCACAGAATACATCGCCTATTTGCCAAAAATAAATAAATCAATCAATCAATAAAACAAATAACCTGAAAAAATTACAACTGAACATCACAATTAAATTAGACTTTCTTACTGCAACAGCATACCACAAAATTCTGTAATCTTGCTGCAAAAATATAGATCCCACGAAGAGAAACATCCTTATAAAACAAACATATTACCAAAAGTAAAGGAAGAAAGAAGTCTGTGGCGAGTGGCAGGTGGCATAAACAAGTCAGCTATTTCGATATAGATATCACAAACAATTGAACATTAAAATGCGCTTTGGAATGCTGAGAAAAAAAAAATAGCATTAGAGATGAAGTTTACACAACATATTGTTTTTGTTTGTATGGTGCTTTTACGTTGCATGGAACCAGTGGTTATTCAGCAACGGGACTAACGGCTTTACTTAGTGACTTCCGAACCACGTCGAGAGTGAACTTCTTCTATCACCAGAAATACACATCTCTCACTCCTCAATGGAATGGCCGAGAATCAAACCAGCGACCACCAAGGTGGGACGCCTACACCATACCAACCACGCCACTGAGGTGCATTGTCAAATACTCGGTTCAATAAGAACAATGTTAAATTGGCTACACGAATCATAGCGAAGGACATATGCAAGTTTGGCTGATCAACCTATAACCCGACATGCTAATTAACGAAGCTGTATTTCCAGATCTCTGTTAAAACGAGCAGCCACTTTCACTTCACAATTTGATGGGGATATGTCTGTGCAGCTAGAGTATCTCTATGTTCTTCTACACCTGAAATTCATGTCATCAGTAAAGTCATTTTTCTGTTCCTCTATACCAAAATGCATCATTTCTCTGTTCTTCTACAACAAAATGCATTATTTCTCTGTTCTTCTACACCAAAATGCATTATTTCTCTGTTCTTCTACACCAAAATTCATGCCATTAGAAAAGATTTATTTTTGATACTATAATTGCTCACTTGGCTACGATGGTGAGGTTGGGTCTATTCCAGCTCAAATAAGGATATCTGAAAACGACAGGTATATGCATGTATGGGAGGGAATAGTCTTTTTTACCCTTCTCGTGGTCAGGTCGGTAACGTGACCTCTTTGTGATTCTGGGACCTGGGTTCGTTTCCCGGTCCCGGATATTACAATCTCTTCAAAAAAATTCTTTGAACTTGGATCTACAGGCTTTGTAGTGACAAGAGTATCCAAAACAAGAGCAAAGAATTCGAAAAAGTTAAGGGGGCATTGTGACTATTAGAGTTGCATATGTGTCTGGTAAAAAAGTGACTAGTAGATTCTACATATATATATATATATATATATATATATATATATATATATATATATATATATATATATATATATCTCCAGTGTAGCACGAAGAAATTTAAATATTATATATATCCATATATATATATATATATATATATATATATATATATATATATATATATATTTTTATCCAGTTTATGTATAAACGAAAATTCTTAAAATCCCTCTTCCTCTATGTCAGTTTCCTCTTCAGTACCATAAATGTCTCCACAAACGATAAGATCCTATCATTATTCTTAATCATCACTGTTCCTCTGAGTATGTGATCAACTATAGGTGGTGCACTTAAGGTAGATTCTTGGATGAGCCCTATTCTCACGAGACGTTTGTTTGGCGGCCGCTGATTGGCTGGTACCGGGAGGTAGGCAGCTCCCAGCCAATTCAGCGGCCGCCAAACTAACGTCTCGTGAGAATAGGGCTCATCCAAGAATCTACCTTAAGTGAACCAGTTATACTACTATTTAGTACTGAAAATTAATGCGATCACAATAACTCGACCCAAGTTTTATTTTATTAGATTTATGTTTACAAGGATATCATTTTTCAAATATGTTCTTCTTTTCATGCAGTTTCCCACTTGTAACTGCAAATTCTCATAACCTATCATAATAAACACAGCTTCCTATTTGCTTAATAGATTTTTTTCTTATAAAAAAAAAATTGCCTGAACCTCCTGGAAAGTGCCCCCCCCCCCCCAACCCCCAACCCCCCCCCCCCCCTCCTGGCCCCAGACGCACTGCTTTATGACCTTATTTTCGATCTTGTTCCCTTCGGTCTCTTCTCACTTCCTGTGTTCGCCTCTTTAACTTTGTCTTGCTCCATTTTCAATTATCATTCATTTCATCTGTGAAGCATCTTTAAAGCTTAGCATCGCGATTGTGGCCTCGATCTGTTCTTCGAAAATAAGAGACGACTATCTAAGGAATGTTTCTGTAAACCTTAGTGACTATCGCTTAGGTGCTATTGTTGATGTCATCCATGAATTGAAATGGCAGTAAAAAGTTATGTAAAATCGTACTATACTCTTCTAATCGTCTGATTATATTCCAGTAAATGTAGATATATATATATATATATATATATATATATATATATATTATATATATATATATATATATAACCGTATTGTCCTCAGTGACAACAGCCACATAACAGAGTCAGGCAGAAGACGGTGTTTATTCCCAAAGAGTACATTGTCCGGTGACTGCTCAAAAACCATGACATTCCAAAGGTCAGGAACTGCACTAGAAGAGGATCCGAGCGACCGGTACCAAGGAATTCCGTCCGGCTATCCAAACACATGCCTCAAATAGCGGCGGGTTTCAACCATGAGGTTACCGGACTCTATGCAACGGACACGGAGCGGTTATGGGACCACTTTCAAAAACAGCTTTGTTCTTGGAAAACTTCACGCTTCAACCACAAGTTTGTTTCTACTTCAGTATGTCATTCATTATTCACAACTCATGATCAAACCATATCTTATTTCCGTCAAAACTTACAGTTTAAAGTTAACTTAATTCTAACATACTCATGTTTATTTTAAACCATAATTTCATTCTGAATACATCACTTACGACTTTAACATAAACTATGCATATTCAGGAAGGTTTGCTGAACAACAGTTCTACAATAAAGAGCGATATCGCAACTTCGGCCGTTTTCTCCTTTCGTGTCCAACTTCACGATGACTCAACATTTCCCATACAGGTTAAAATGCAACAACAAATAACCATAAAGTACGCAATACGCGATTTTTATTTATTTTTATATATAAAAAAGTCATGATCTTTTAATTTTCTAAAATTTCACAAACATTAAAAACACCATACCATTCTGAATGAAATAACTTCTCTTGTAGCTGCTTGCAAGGAAATTATGACTGCTTTTCCTTCCTAAATAAAATTTATCATTGTAATATTAAAAGTTTTCTTCACAATGCCCAAAACACATCATATATATATATATATATATATATATATATATATATATATAATATATATATATATATATATATGTGTGTGTGTGTGTGTGTGTGTTATACACACACACACACACACACACACACACACACACACATATATATATATATATATATATATACTATAATATATATATATATATCTATATATAGTCAATCATTTGTAGAGGTGTCTTAGGAGTGAAACTCATTTCTTAACCAATATTTTGCGTGTTTATGACTCTTGGGTTTGTATGTTACGCATTCAGAGAGAGAGAGAGAGAGAGAGAGAGAGAGAGAGAGAGAGAGAGAGAGGAGTGAGAGGAAGAGAGAGAGAGAGCGAGAGAGAGAGAGAGAGAGAGAGAGAGAGAGAGAGAGAGTGCTGAAATTTGACGATGAAATTCAAGGTCTAGGTAAATCATGTGCACAAATTAAACTTTCGGTTACTCTTATGGGAATACTTATTTCCATCGATTCATCTTTATCATTTAATACTACCGTTCTTGTCGAGTGCTTTCTGTAGAGCATGGATTAAGAGTAGGGAAGGACCAAGAAAATCAGAAGCTAACGAGAACAATAGCAACACGTGATGATGAAAAAAAACAGGTGAGAAGGCACTTCAGTGGTAAACCATGTACGAGCATACATACACAAATACATACTGTTAAATTACATTACATACTGTTGCAATAACTATACTCTGTGTTTTTCCATCTGTCCATCCGCCTGTGGTGTTTTTGTATGGTAACACTGCGTCCCGGGCTTTAGACAGTAACATTCAGCTTACATTCAACGATTATAATAATATCCTATTTCGCATATTAACGGTGTAATTCGCATACAGTAAATTATTAAAACACTTTTCAGTTGCAAATGTACACCCAGATATCCTTTTATTTACCTAAAACTTACACATACCGTAACTATCTAAAGCCCGGGACGCAGTGTTACCATACAAAAACACCACAGGCGGATGGACAGATGAAAAAAAAAACAGAGTATAGTAAGACTCACCTGGGGCCATAAGCCACCGACCAATGTTTATCCAGTACGTACCATTCATGTACTTGTGACCAATGCACACAACAGTGTAAAAATGGTAAACTCGATATGAAATACATATTTATTATATCAAATAACCAACGTTAATGTACGAAGTTTCTTCATTTATTATGACCCTGAAAACAAGTTATAAAATATAATAACTCTAATATTTCAGAGTATCATTCCTAAAACAAAGTGAAGACAGAAAAATCAACTGCAAACACACATATAAAGCCACATTTCAAAGTATCCTATCACCTCTTCATTATTAGAAGTAAATATTTACTCTCTGAACAAACTCAACAAAATCATAATAATGAATAAGCTTTGAATCTCACGCCTTTCAAACGAGGTCCTGCGAGGAACAAAACACTTTTTCCATCCCAACTAAAGCCCAATTACTTAAAGGCTACTACTCCCTTAACAACTCCTACTTCCTACTCCTGCAGGGCAGATTCATGAACATCGCCCACGTCTAAAACAACCAACAAATTCATCCCGAAACCAGTAAACTCACAGCAACAAGCCCTATGGGAACCATTTCACCTTTTCACAACCGATTAAGACATTTGCCTACATGTCTCATCACAAATCATACAAAAAACATGATACGAATATATACATATATATACATCTACTGGTAAAATTTGATCGTGAGATCGATATATATATATAATTATTATCAATTAAAAAATTCCCCTTCGGTACATATATGAAAATATATCATTTGGGAGGTAAAGTGAATTTAGATATTAAAGGACATTTGTAGCTTGAATTGATATATAAATAGATCACGGTTCGATGTGATTATCATATATATATAATATATAAATATATATATATATATATATATATATATATAAAAATATATATATATAGACAGATAGATGGATAGATAGATATATATCTACTGGTCACTTTTTACCAGGGATGTATATAATTGTAATAACCACAATACCCTCTTTGCTTTCTCCCAACCCCCTCATTCACTAATATAGAATTTAACAACCTCAGGACGTGTATTCACAATCAAGTTTACCTGTCACTTCATCGAAACTGCCGTTAAAACTTTCGAGCAGATAACAGTTTGTGCGCGGAGACAGTCCTCTCACCAGCAGAACAAACGAACCGATGGTATTACCAAAATATCTCCCAACTGACTGACAGGTAATTGCATGTGTGGACAGGTTAGCGCCAATTTCGTGACAGTTTCCCGCTGTATTTCATCTGGGAAGCATCTCAGACGCTCTGATCAGAATATGAATGAATGATGCATACGCGTTATTCATTTCACTGTTAGACCCTTCAACGCATATTTCCATGTGATACCGACAATTTGGTATAGACCTAGGCCAATGATGTCTTACAAGTATGTATTATATAATATAGTGAAAGTAAACTTCACTATATTATGTAATACATACTAACATTTGTACGAGGTCTTTTTTTTTTTTTTTTTTTTTTTAATAAGAAATATTTTGTCTATACTCTGTTAGGCCTTATTACTTCTTTCCTATTATCAAGTGAATGAATTGCTGCAAGAGTTAGCCTTCCACCCCCTCATCATTAACGTGGCAAAACAGTTTTCGAGTATACGGCTAACTTCAACTCGTGATACATGTTTTATAATGGTTTCGGAGACGATTTTAACATAAGATAATAAATTACAGCTCATTATCTTTACAAAGACATCGAATTCCTTAATGAGCAGTCTCGCCAACCATCAATTTCATATTTCCGCTTTTACAGAACAAAATAAAAAGAAAACAAAAATTACCATTTCAGAAATATTTTTATTTTATTTATCATCAATAAATACATTATGCAAATTAAAAGTAAATGAATTTATTAAAATTTTAAAGTTACACGCCAAATAATGATATTCAGCAATACAGCGTAAATACACGATGCAATTTCTCTCATTAAATCCTCTAACGATTCTTAGCATTCGAGCGTCTGCCCCTCTGAATTTCTAGTGTTTTTGTGTATTGCTGTGCCCCGCTACAAGTTGCCCATAGCAAATGCCTCTTCCTCCCTGAACGTTTCGCAAACAGTCAATAAATATCTAAATTGCTGAGTTTCTACTCCAAGTTCGCATTGCAACCTCCTGTGGGCAGCTTCTGCGTGATTATTTGTGCTTTCTTCATTGCTTAAAGTTCTGTCATATAGATTCAACACTACAATGTGAAATAGCGGCTCACGCCTAAAATTTCCTCTTCGTAATCTTCTGCCTGAGTAGTTATCCTCAAAACAGCCCAGCAGTGGTTGCAGTTCGTCAAGACGCTCAGTAGCTAAATGTTAAAATAGAATCATCAACGATAATTTTTTTTTTCTTTTGAGAGAGAGAGAGAGAGAGAGAGAGAGAGAGAGAGAGAGAGAGAGAGAGAGAGAGAGAGAGAGAGAGAGAGAGAGAGAGATGAGCCGAATACCAAGCTCCTACGAGACGGACTGAATAGAAACGAACATCTTTTATAAACTTAAAACTACTCATAAATAACAATTCAACCATCCTTCTTTTTTGAGTGACACCGCTAATTACTGGAAACAGTCCTTATAAACAATTTTGCTACTTGATAAGCTCATCTGTGGCGAGACTGTCCTGCGACTATACAGACGTTACGGCGAAACGGCCGCGGCGAAATGTCCCATTCCGTAAAGTAACCGTGAATCAAACAAAATATTTCGATTCTTGGAGGAGTATTAGGCAATAGGTTACTTATTGTTTTGAATAAATAAAAGTTGATAAAAGACAGAAATGAATATATATCATTCTAATATATCACCACGAACAATATTTTTTATTTTCTAAATGATGGGAATACTATTCCTTGCTGTGTATTAATACATCGCCAAAAGGTAAGAACTGACGTGTTGTGCAGCTGTGATCGCTTCGAGTAAATCCAAGTGTCTCTCGGAATATTTCCAAGTGTAATGACCTACATTCCTATCAAGTTGTAATCTAGAATTTTCAGTCATTATCTTCCAGGCAATCAGTACCGAGCAACGTGAAAAGAAACTTGTCTTCCGCATATATGCAGCGAAGGTTTTTCCCAATTCGCACGATAATTAATTTCAACCTTCAACCGCTGTTGTGTCCATGGTGATATTTCGATTATTCCAGCAAAGCCAACAACGTGTTTTTCCTACGCAATGTTGATGATCATGTAATACATGACGTACGATCGTGTGTTGGAATATTTTAACACCGTACGCGAAAATGGAATGCATTTATTTTCTTATTATATCATATAACGTCTTTAACCATAAGTATGAACGAACGGGCCATATATATGACTTGTGATTACCGCTTTTCTTATGATGAAGCAGTTGCCAGATGTCACGTATGTACAATTATCAATTATTTTTCGAGATATATTCCTTTTATGGGCGCTATCTCTTGCAAAGAAGTAGGTAACAAAAGTTAAAGAAATATTCGGAATCCTGGAGAAAAGTACTATCAGAATGATGTTTTCTTTAATATTAAAGTAGTTAACATGCCCGGATATCCGACTGGATAATCGGATCTAAAACCCAGTAAAAGCCATCCCCTATCATCGATATTTTTCATTTCAGAAGAAATGTACGAGCTTATTCGAAATCCTCGTGAAAAGTTCCAGCAGAATAAATGTTCTTTTTTCCTCTACGAATAATAATAAAGTTAGATATGCCTGCCTGAATTCTAATAAATAAAATACGAAAGTCTTGAGATGAAGTCGATGGTTACATTGCACCTTCTTCCAATAGGGAAATTATTTTATCACAAAGAGGAACAACTCTCAAAAAAGATAGATTACTCGACCGAATGATAATTTGCCGAATTCAATTCCTAACCCCCTAAATATAAATGATTTTTTTTTTTTTTTTTTTTGGGGGGGGGGAAGAATATCCTTTTATAACAACAACACTTCGCCCAAAACTTCAGCATCATTCACAACAAAGAGTAATATGTCATGTTGAGGAACCGAATAACGAATAAGCAAGCCTTAAACAACTAGTTACACGACATATCTAATGAGGACCCCCTCGCCCACGGAAACCAGTTACATGAAGAAAATGCTTTTATATAATGTGACGGTGTTACTGGAACATACCATCAAGAAGGAAGAAAGAACGTAGAACGGCGACTTTTAAATTGCACCAGCAGGCTTAGTCTAATTCGTCTAACAAACAACATATAAGGAAGAACCGCTAAGCAATGTCAAGCGAAAACAAAAATAAAAAATATACTCCTCGCTACGGCATCGAAGAGAAAAGATGCAGAAGGCTGTGCAAAATAATTCCGCACACTATACGCCTCCTCAGTAAAAAAGAGTTTTGTAGCAAAAGAACAGTCATAAACCTAACCTTCGGTGAATGTGTAAGGGGATGATAAAAGTAGAATAACTTTTTATAGTCGACCAACTTTCCTCATGAAAAAATGGACACGTTAAGGTTTTTAAAGATGGTGTAAGAAAGACATACTGAAAGACATCTTGGAATGCATAACTTTGGAACAATTAATGAACATAATAAAAGCGATATCTGGCGAATTAATGACATCGAAAATGGAACTAAGTTATTGCCGCGGTGTCTAATATAAATTATTTTAACGGTTCCCTTATATTTGCAGCCTAGCAATATGTTAACCTTAAAAGCGGGTATTATGAGCGAAAACCCACGCGTTTTTCAATTTAATTCGGGATCGCTGTAATTATCAACCAAGATCTTCCCAACGATTTTAATTATTCATGAATGCAGATGCAAAACAAAATTTAAAAAACTAACTTATACCTGAAATTGGTTATCACTCAAGCGTGAAATGGCCTACTAATTTTACCTCAAGCTAAAACTAGCTAAAAGACTTTGCGGAGTGATCTCCTTTTGGAGTGAAAAGAACCAAACAGTGACGTTCTCCTATCCAAATGTACTGCAAGGTTTTTCAGAGACGCAAATTCTCCCTCTACATGATTATATTTCATTCGCTTCGCCATCCACATAACCGCAAATAATCATTAGTTCTATTAGTCTTCATCTTCATTTTCACAGCTCCCCGTAAATAGTCTCTGGGGTAGCGTCGTAGTAAGCCTGTAAATCGAAAATTGAAATTATATGACTGATTTGACTCATAATATACTCCAGCTGCTACTAACCTTATGGACAACTGCCTCGCCCCCTTTCCCAACATAACCTAAAGCTTACGTACGTAAGATGCAAAATTTGCGTGATCCACGTGTATAAACACACATGACGAGAGAGAGAGAGAGAGAGAGAGAGAGAGAGAGAGAGAGAGAGAGAGAGAGAGGGTGGGGGGTATCTGTTTCTTTCATGTGTATGGGCGGTATGGTGCAAGTAGACCTTATCTCTATCTGTCAATTTGTACATTTTTATAATTTTTTAAATCATCCAGTAACTTTGAGTTACCGCTGTATACAAAATACACGTTAAGATACAATATTTTCAAAACAAATAAGACTTGTATTCTGTATATTATCATGAATGGCCCGTATAAAGTAGGTTCTGGATTCAGTATCTTTATCTGTTCATTTACACATCTATAGAATAATGTAACGACCGTTGTTGATTCGTTACAATAATCACACAGGTTCTTATCACTCGCTAACAATCAAAACCTCACAGGAATAGCCTTATGCGCTTGACCACTCGTGGAAAATTCAGTGTTGCTGTTAACAACTTCTGCTGGCAGTTTATTCCATGTGTCACATAGCTTGTATGTAAAGAAGTTCCCACGATGAGATGTGTTGAATCTCAGCAGTTCTAGTTTCCATCCATTATTTCTTGACTGGTTATCGTTTATTGTGAAGAGGTTACTGTCTACTTTCGTAATGTCTTTCAGATTTGAACCCTTAACAGCTAAATGAGAATCAGTAGGCAGAATGACGGCTCTAAGGAAACAGTGCAGCGCTGAAGGCAGTGGCACCAGTAGGAGGCGGTATCACAGTTACTAGGGCAAACATACCACCACCAAGATTGGCTGCCAGTCTTGGTGGTGACCACTTCATGAGATTTTTTAACACAAATCTGTGGGAAAAATGACCTGGCGTGGAATAGCTTGTGGGAGTGAAATTTTTCCCTAAATCTGTGCTCTTTTTACGGGAATTTTCGGAATTTGTGGACTTTTTATGGAAAATTCTAAAATCTTTAGGAATTCTTTTAACTTTGGTAATATTTGTCTCTAAATTAATTTATATATTATGGTTCAGTCAAATGATTACTCATTTATCAATGTCCATTTGTTTTTTTTTATTTATCTTTTTTATTATGGGCTGTAGTAAACAAGTGATACGTTATATCTCAAGATGTTTCGGCATTTGTTTCAGCATGTTGCATCATGTGGTACATACACGTGCTGTGTAGGTCCCGCAGCGTAGCAGTTTCTTATCCATACGGGTAATTTTGTGTAACGAAGATCACGCAAAATCTCATCGCGATACATCGATGCCTTATGCAGATTGTCACCTGTTAAAATGTTCAGATGAGAACTTTACTAATCTCAAATTTTTTTTTATTATATTTTGCCTCTCGAACATGTGAGCTATGGTTATGATTTCATCACAGTTTCTAATGCTTGTGCACTAAACAATGATCAAGTGGCCTATGTAAAACAGCGTTGTAAAACCTTTGTGATTGAACTCAAAACTCACGTTTAAAAAAGGTTATCAGAAAATGCTGATATTCTCCTTATGATGAAGAGGTTTCACCCTCTCATAGCTACATCCCAGGCAAAGGAATCTATTACCAGTGGCCTCAGACTTGCCTGGGTAATGTTGTAGATTTTTGGGCTGAGGTAAGTGAGAAAAGAAACTCAGCAGGAGAAAAAATGTTTCCAAATGTTTCTGCTCTTGCATTAGCACTACTTTCTCTTCCTTTTTCAAACGCTTCAGTTGAGCGAATATTTTCACAAATGAATGCTGTTCATTCTAAACTGAGAAATCGTCAGTGGAAGCAATTTTGAATCGTGCACAAAATTTTGAGCCATATGATGATATACTAAAAAATTTCAGTGCAAAAGGTAAATATGTTGGTGAGTTGAGAGATGAAGAAGAGATTATTGCTCTTGAGACCGAGTATGAGTAGATAAGATGAATTTTGATTTACTCTACTTATTTCGCATGTAATTTACTATATAAATAAATTTTTTTGGTTTCCTAAGAATATTCAAGTCAATTTGTTTTTGGTTTTCTATTCTATTGATGCTAAATTGTTAAGAAATTGTATGCACTTCACTTATGTTTCTATCTCTGTGGGATTTTTTGTGGGAATTGCATTAGAGTTTTGTAGAGTTTTGTGGGAAAAAATGATCATATCTGTGGGATTGGGCTCACTTCAAAGTCACTGGCACAAGTAGTGGTCACTCTGTGGTGTATCCCACAACCACAGATGGATCTCTGAAGGCAAATTCCAACACAAAGCTGGCTGAATGAGAGGACCTACGATCACAGTCAACCAGGCGGTTAAATCGGGATCTCTGAGACCAAAATTCTACCAGAAGAGACTGCTCGACGAACTGCCCCTCCAGGTTGGAGAGTGTGTCAGAGCTATCCCTTATAGTACTCTAAAGCCGACCACACACTAAAAAATAAAAGAGTCTTACTCTTACTCTATCAAATGAACGCCGCTGAACTATCGCCAGTCCACCACAGCTCAATCACCACAGCGTCGACACAACAGCTAAACAACTGTCCTCAGGGAATACTCTTCAATACTGGTGACCATGATCTGGTCACGACCTCCTCCTCGAGAACCTGAATTGACATGCTGCCTTGGTGATTCACAGATCACGAACACAGGCCATATGAAGTCCATCAACGAGGGGACACAACAAAACTGTCGTTGCCGCCACCACCATCAACAAGGTGATCCTCGGAAAATACGGCTGTTTCTTCTCGACAGCATCACAAAAACCTGACGATCTGCCTTCCAAAACCTGACCAACGCAGTAACGCTGCTCTTTCTAGCGAGACAGTTGTTGTTGCCTGGCCAACCTGATGAAAACAAACTGAAAGAAGGAGAAACAGACAATCAACCACGAGACAATCGTTTCAATCAAATAATGAGCAAACCTGATAATACTTATATAATTAAAATTGAAAGACCCATATAATTAAAATTGAAAGACTCATATAATTAAAATTGAAAGGCCCCAAAGCTAGTGCATAAATGCCGCTGTCTTTTTATGTTTTCAATCTCAAAGATCTTCAAAAGCATGTCCATATTTTTTATAGGGACACGCACCTCAGGGTAATATACGTCTGGTACCACAGACAGCCTTCTTAATTGTCCAGGGATGAGAGAAGAAGAAGAAAGCTGGTTTTGATTTTACAGGATGTAAGAGGAATTTATACTAAAATTTTGAGAAGAAAGTCAGTCTGAGCAGAAAATCTTCAATAAATATATACATTTTAAGGCTTCATTCGTCTGTGAGGTGAATTTCTCAAATAACTTATCATTAAACAGGCAGGTAAGATATCGCGTAGGGATGTCGGAGTGTAACAAAGGATATGAGGGGGGGGAGGTTATGGTGGTGGTTGGATGGAGCTGGTCAGTTCCCTTGTTACTCTGAACAGTATCCTTTTTCTGCCTAGATGAGTGAGAGTGTCCATGTTACAAGTGTCAAATTCCGGATTCATTTTGAGAGCAAGAAATTGGAGACAATGCCTTTCCGTTCCAGTAATGTGGAATACGCAGGCAAGATGTTTATTTATGGGTTTTGCAACAGTTTCCCATTTCTAGATCACACGGTTGTGAACGCCACAGTTATATAAAAATAGGAAATAGGCGATTAGGCCACTGTGAATACAATACCTCCAAATCAAATATATTCTTTAGGTACTTAACAAAGGGGAAAAATGGAAGCATCATTGAAACTTCCTCCCTCTCCATCAATGGACTCCAATAATAAAGGAAAGAAAAGCAAGCCTACTGGAATCTCTCTCCATCAAAGATAGGCTTTGGAATCTCTCTCCATCAAAGATAGGCTTATTCATTAAACACTGATCAAATATTTAAAACACGTAATAAAAAATCTCTCGTTCTCCATCTAAAGTATTTATCACACACCAGTCAAAAGGAAAAACACGCACCTATGAAAAGGCTTTTGTCTCTGTCAGATTAAAAACAATGTCGTCTGTGTCAGCTTAAAAAGAATGGGAACATTACGGAAAATTCACTTCATTCTTTCCTGTCAAAGGGAGTCTATTCATACAGTAATCAAACGAGGTTAGAGAGTTGACATTGTTCAAAGTACAGTATTCTCCCTACTTACAAACCCTTATCATCATGATTACTGTTACTATGTATCATTCAGCATAGATGTAAGCCTAGTCCTAACTCCTGATTCAACAAATCCATGACGAGGCTGCAGGACAGAGCGCGCTTGAATTCAACAACCATTAATAAATGTTGCCAAGCAACATTTACATTACTTTCTTGATAAGTAAAGCTTAACATTAATATTAATTACATGAAGTCTGTTCACAAATGATTTACTGGTTGAATGGGACTGTAAGGCTAGCAACTGAGTTGCAAAACGCGGTTTCATCATCACATGCGCCAGCTTATTTGCCGTTTAATGAGAACGGTTATTTTAAAAAACAAAATATTTGCATAAATTTGTTACACACTGTATATCAATGATACTAATACTCTCTCTCTCTCTCTCTCTCTCTCTCTCTCTCTCTCTTGTGTATGGTCTCATTTAGTTGATAATGCAATTGCTCCAGAGAGAGAGAGAGAGAGAGAGAGAGAGAGAGAGAGAGAGAGAGAGACTAATGACAGAAATCGAACAACATTGCTTTCATGCAGGCGAAAACTTAGTGAATACAGCCGTAAACATTAAAGATAAGCCTTTTGAATAAGAAGCGAATAAATTGAAAAACTGATGGAAAACCTGTACTACAATGATTCAAGCACACATGACTCATCCACACATTGACTACTATAGGCCTACACAATTTTTCGTTAGGCTTACATGGACTTAAGTTTAAGCTTGGTCTTAAATGTTGCATATCTTAATTTTTTTTTTTTTAAATAAAGAGTTATTAAACTGACGTGCAGTTGAATTATCATTCAGACTGAATGACTGTCTGGATTCTGGAGAGTCGAATGATATGTTACTTGATTTACCATTGGCAGAGAAGTGGGTGGGACATGAGTTATTTTCCGTTTGGACAGGCTATAGTCACAGGCCATTACAGGGCGAGCAATGACACCGCTGGACTTAAAATATACGATAAAACAATGTGGTGTATGTCAAATAACAAGAGCAGCACATTCCAACAAATTTCCAAATCCCTCACCGATATGGTTTGGCACCAAAATACCCAATGTATATTAAAAAGAGACGGTGTTCTGATATTTGCCACTGGCTTTCTAACTAAACGCTCAAGTATCAAAAGTGATAACGATTATAGCAAAGTTCAGCTAGTTTTGCAGCTACGTCCCGCCTACTGATTACGTCATGACCTTTTCTTGAAGCTGATTGGTTGGAAATAGTTTCGAAAAGTTGGTAAATGTGGTTTTTTTCATCTTCATTTATTTTGCAATGGCTGTTTTGCTGAACTAAAATACGTTGCGTTAATTATCAAAAGTAAACGTTATTGTATCCCCTGAAATAAAATCATAATACACGTCTCCATAAAAAAATGGAAAATATGAATGAAGTCAAAAGTGTTACTCGTTGCTGCAATATTGTCTTTCGTAAATGAGGTTCACCTGAATACGGATGTGACACAGGGAATGTCTGCGTTCGAATCGGTTCACTTGAATCACTGGACACTGGTAATTAACATCTGATATTGTCAAGTGTGTCCGCCATTCTAAATTTAAACAAATACGCCATTCTAAATTTAAACAAAATCTTTCTCAGAGTTATTTAGACGGTATTTCATATTGATTTCAGGAAATTCTACATTTTAATAATGTTAGAATCGATTTCACTGGAATCGTTTACACATTCGGAGGGATGACAAGCAGTGACTGCACTCTACAAAAGCAGAATATACAGTTGTGTAACAAAAAGTTACATTATGACAGGATATAAAAGTCATATTGGATATAATACTGATGAGAATTTTCTTAAGATTATCGCCTTTCGAAATAACATGATCATAAAGGCCTATCTTACATTCAGCCATTTTATTGTGGTTCTTGTTGTGCTTATTGTTATTTTGTTGCTGCTGTTGTGATGCTTGTAGTGTCTTCGAAAATTGTTCATATGGTATCCTAACATTGCAGAATAAACATAGACCTATTCATAAAGTACTGGTGTAAAGAATTACCTGCCTATTCTTGCTACCTGAAATTTGGTAATTTGTTTGTATTAAAATTAATCAATACCTTATGAATACAGTCTACACTAGAATTAGAATATTCTCCTAACAAGAGAGAGTCGAGCGATAGAGAGAGAGAGCGAGAGGAGGTGGGGGGAGGGAGGAAGGGAGGGAGAGAGAGAGAGAGAGAGAGAGAGAGAGAGAGAGACTCCTATGTATCCTTTTGTCCAAAAGGGTAATCTACAAAAATGTCCCCAAAACCAAGTGATTCCCGAGCTACTCGCAGACTGGTTTGGACCACCTCATACATAACTTTTCAGGTTTGGACCAAACTCAATAATTAACTTTTCGTCTGCAATGGTATTTGTTTTTAAATTCGTTAAATATCTTATTATACCTTCCTACTATAACCTTCATTTTCATAGAAATGATACAGCAGCCTTATATTTACTCAACAAAGTAATATAATTTGTCATTCCTTTAGTAAATATATTTTCAATATATTTCACTGGGAGCAGTTTGATAGTTGTGTTTAAGGCTGAGAGACACTCATAAGGTTGATCTGTGTGTCATCGGCTACACAACCACAAGTTTTTACTTTTATTCTCTGTGGTTTAAGTGGCATTACAGTTACTATGGCCATCCACGCATGAATGTGTATGTGCTCTTTGCTTATACGTGTCCATTCCACTTTATGCATATACAATGTATATCGTGGAGTTGAAAGCACTATATTAATCAAAAGCTACTCTATTTCCAACAGATACAAGTAGAAAACTATTTGCAATAAGAAATTAACGTGTCGGCCCATGCCCTGACATTGTCTCAATATATAAGAATTTTATGTGTATGCCTGTGTCTTGACATGGCTTCAAAATATAAGAATTTGACGTGTAGGCCTATGCCCTGTCATTGCCTCAAAACTTAAGAAATTGACGAGCAGGCTTATGTCCTGTCATTGCCTCAAAATATAAGAATTTCAAGTGTAGCCCTATGCCCTGCCATTACCTGAAAATGTAAGAAATTGACGTGTAGGCCTAATCTCCCAATGATATCAACATTTGACATGCAGCATTATGATGAATTGATACCCTAACATAGGAACTGGCTGCATAAGTCTATGATTCATTTAGTTAATGCGGTCTATGTCGTTTCGCTTATGCAGGCCAACACCAATTAAAGAAAAAAGAAGCAAGATGCGTGTGTACTTAGGAAAAAAAAAAAAAAAGATGCACAGACAAAATGATCCAAGATTTTCATTTTGCTTGTGCATCATTTTTTCTTTATTTTTCCTAAATACACACGCATCTTGCTCCTTTTTCTGTAATTGGTGTTGGCCTGCATAAGCGAAACGACATAGACCGCATTAATTAAATGAATCATAGACTTATGCAGCCAGTTCCCATGTTAGAGTATCAATTCATCATAATTCTGTATATCAAATGTTGATATCATTGAGAGATTAGGCCTATACGTCAATTTCTTATATTTAGAGGGTATGACAGGGCACAGGCCTACTCGTCTATTTCTTATATTTTCGGGTAATGGCAGGGCATAGGCCTACACATTCAATCCTTATATTTTGAGGCAATAACAGGTCATAGGTCTACACTTAAAATTCTTATATTTTGAGCCAATGACAGGACATAAGCATACTCGTCAATTTCTTATGTTTTGAGGCAATGACATAGGCCTACACATAAAATTCGTATATACGTATGTTTTAACAGAGATATCATTTGCATACTTCACAATTCCGGGAATTCAATTCTGTGGTGTCGTGATTCATGCACGAAACTCAACATCATCGAAGGAGTCAAATTCGTCCTGGTAATCATTTGGTCTGTTAACTAGTGTGACGTCATTCCCCCTTCGAGAGCTAGCCAATCACAAGCGTGCAGTGGGCGGGGCTTAGCTGCAAAGCTAGGTGGTGTCTGCTAAAATCTAGTTAGTATATTAACATATAAGTGTAAGGCAGTGAATGCATCAACTGCCAAAATAAGCAGAAAATGAACTTTTACGTTCAGACATTCACGTTCAGACAACTGATAGCTTATTCTTTTCCCCGAAAACCAGTAAATATAATGAGGATTAAAGGACATGACTCCTCCATATATTATACATGAATAATATTTGCTACAACAAAATTGACGTACTGTATATCTTTAAATGTCATTCAACTAAAAGTCTATAAGGTTAGGAACGAAAACCACCACAAGTCAACTTATACCAACAGCAGAAAATGGTTAAATGGGCAAACTCTACGGCAAGATATGCAATGAGAGATGTTACCTCTCACCTAATAACCAAACTCTATTATTTCTTTAAAAAATGTTTCTCTTTTGCCATTCGACACTGACAACTGGTAAACCTTGGCTGATGCAAGAAGTCATCAACGGGCTTTGTTTGAACCAAAACTGTATAGAAAAAATCTGAACAGGTGAAAAACAATGGTCCAGCCATAGGCAACTATTTTACGAGACTGCAACGCGGCTATGATTGTTACAAGAGGTACAAGCGTGCCTAAATAAAGGAAGCTGGAAACATACCCTTAAATGGTAAACATGAACCTCCTCTGGCTGTTAAAATCTAATGATATTGCCAGAAAAAAACAATAAAGCAATTAAATAACTTTTCTGGCAGAAATTAAAAAGGAATTGTGCAAATAAATACGGTAGCTCAATAACATTTAGCTAACCAAACTGCATTAAAAGGTAAAAAAAAGACCACGACTGAATCCAGGAGTAGTCCAGAATTACTAGTCATCCTGATTCATATTCTTAAGGTATTTGAGATCATCCATTATTTTGTAATTAGGTGTTAAAGAATATAAACAGACCTCCAAAATAAGCCATAAATGTTCATCAGTTATCATAGGAAATATAGGAATAAGTAAAGATAATTTATATACAACATTGCAGTAAAAACTGCGATGTCCATAACAGATACCACGTAATGAACGCTTTTATCATCATTACAAACAAATAAATAAACAGTCACACATGCATAAGATATATGTATGTGTGTATATATATATATATATATATATATATATATATATATATATATACATATGTATGTGTGTGTGTGTGTGTGTCTTATAACTATTTACAGCTTCATAGAAACGTCCACTAAATGATTTCTATCATTTAGCGGATGAAAGACACCACAAAATGAAGAGAAGGTGCAAGGAGCCACAGACATAAGGAGGCAATTTCCGGCAAACCAAAGCAGTAGCTCACCCATAAAGCCATCATTACTTAACACTATAATGGCTAGTGCGTGAGATCAGACCAGCTTCCCTCTTTATCACCGGGAGCCTCTTTTGACCTTCACGTCTGGAGCGGCGTTCTTATCTATTTCATCTCCCTTGAAGTTTAATTCTGCACGCCCTCGCTATTCTTATCGTCTGCATCTATCACAAAATTTAATTCTCCCGCATTGACAACCCGTCTCTAAAAGTCGAATACGTACAGACCAAAATTGTTTTATCGACCACACTCCTCGTAAAATGTAGTCAACGACTGCCACTTCACACTTCATTAATAACCTGTGTTAATTCCGGCTCTTCATGAGACAGATGCTTTCCAATCATTTCTCGGCTTCGGTGGATAGGCTCCTTTGCAAAGGGCTGATGTCATAATAAACCTTCTTAACATAACATAAAATATCTGTAATTTGGAAACTATACAGCAACCTACTCCTTAATTCCATATAGTACAAAAATGCACACGAAAAAATGGAGTCAACAAGAATTTGGACACGACGGAACACCAACTTTAGCCTTAAGAATGTGTTTCACCCCATATAAAATGAATCTCAAATTCCTAGCAATGATATATTTGTATAATATATGAATATATTATGATTCAAATGAAGAGGAAGCCATTGAAAAGAATTTACAATTATTGCCCTCGAGGGCTTGTTCCATATGAATAGGGGTTTATCTTCTCAATAATAATAACTAAAAAAATCTTAACATATGATAAATAACGTGAACATGCCTCAAAGCCTGAAATATGGGCTAAGTCTTATCTTCGACCCGTCTTAAATTCATCAAGAACGCCATAAAAATATTCAATCATGAAAGTTTATGTACCACTTTCAGCATTTTAAATCTTTGCCCGGTTGAAACTTTAACAATCACAATTCTCATAATCAACCTTCCAAATGTGTGCGTGCATGTATGTATGTATGTATGTTTGTCTGTATATATATACATATACATATAACATACATACATACATACATGTACATTTATATATATACATATCTATAGATAATATATTTAATAATATTATACTCTATATAGATATATATATCTATATATATATATGATATATATCTAATATATATCATATATTATAATAATATATATGATGTAATCTAATATATATATATATATATATATATATTTATTTTGTAATATGTATTATGTATATATATATATATAGATATATATAATATATTATTATATATTATATAATAATAGTATAATATAATTCTTTCACTATAATACAACAGTATAATATGAAGATAAAAGGCCCATAAAACACTGTAAACGTTGCAGCCATATATTTTAAGCACTTCCTTCTGTGCTCCTGTTCACTGGTAAAATATGGGCAGATGATGTCTTACAGGAGTATACACAAAGCATATGTAGGTGTGGTAGTAAGTCTGTTGGTATGTAGGTGACCGTTGACCCAGAAAGGATGGAAATTACACTATTCCCTGGTGTTTTCTGGCCTCATTAACTCCAGTGTGGCGACACGTCCGGTGGACTTTTTTCTGGAACACCTGCTTGAGAAGAGGCCTATGGATTAACTTGTCGATACCATCTGGTTTCCAATGTCCTACTGACAGGTTCATATTGTTGGTTTGAATGATGATAGCAGATTCCGGCATCTTCCTTTTGTGCGGACAGCTACTTTTGAAGACAAGCTCTGCCGCACTCCGGTTTAGGGTATGGCCTCTATCCCTAATATGCAGGAAAATCCCCAAGCTCTCTAGAGCACATCGCACTGGCACAGCATCCAGAGAAGCAGGAGTGCCAAAAATTATTGGCGTAACCTGCAAAGAGGCACAAGTCCGGTTCACCAATGATCTTCCCTGTTACATTACAAAAGGAAGCAATTTGGTAGAATTTACATTTTTCACTTTAGTTGGCAGTAATATCCCTGATATATACTATACCGGTTTAATACTTTCTCATTTACTCTTCACAATTCTGTGAAGAATGTTGAGTGTCTCCAAAATGTATACATCTTGCTTCTTTATATGATAAACCATGCTCTGGTTCATTACATTTAACACACATGTGACAGGTTTGGCTTGTAACTTCTGCCTACAAGACCCTAACATATATCCATATCCTTGACAATAAACATTTCCTCAGTCTTAGAATATATTGCTTAATCTTCTGAGTATGCCATCAGCAAAGCAATATATACAGAAGAAACTTCTGATATGAGCAACTTGAATTCTTTCCATTTATCTCTTAATCCCTGACAGTTCCACTGGAGAAAATGATTTAAATTTACTTAGAATTTGAGGCCAGCAAGCTAAAGCCTCTTTTCAAGTGTTTTTACTTTGCTGCCTTGTTCTTGCCCATTTTTTTAAGGAGACTTTATCTTTGGTTGCCTTCCATTTTAGCGTTGACAGGTGAAAGTGTCAAGACACAATTGGTACATAATATGAATTATTAGGACCAGTCACAGATGGCACAGGCTCCAGAGAGACAGAAGCAACAGAAAGTTGGAACAGCCTCTAAAGAGGCCAATATACAAGGAATAAGTAGTGCAGCCTTCAGTGAGGCTGAGCGCCAGACATATCTGGCACAGCCTTCAAAAAGGCAGGAGCACCACAGACAACTGGTGTAACCTCCAAAGATACAGGAGAGCCAGAAATTACTCACACAACCTCTAAAAAGGCAGGAGTGTCAGAAATTACTGACAGCCACACCAGTACAAGTTGCCACTGATCTTCCCTTTACATTACAAAAGGAAGTACCTGTGGTAGCATTTACATGTCTTCTTTGGTTAGCATTTTTACTAAAAAACTATTCCTGGTCTAACATACTGGCTTACTACCATCGGTTACCCTTAAGGTCTTTATTTATTTTTTCATGATGTACACAACACAATTTTGTGAAGAGGGTGGTTGATTATCTCCACAATGTATACATTTTGCTTGTTTATAGATACACATTGCTCTGGTTCCCTACATTTGACACAGGTGGCAGGCTTACCTTGTAGCTTCTATCTACAAAATCCTATCATGTGACCATAGTCTTTGATAATAAAAAACTTCTCCTTGGTCTTGGGATATACTGCTCAATCTTAAAATTTAACCATGCGGTAGAACTGAAAGTAATCCTAAATTTTCAAGTAGGACTAAGCTCTTCTTCATTCTTTTAATTCTTCTAAGATGTTTCTCTTCCAAATACATCATCAGTTTAGAGTTGTTCCAAAAAACATGCAGTAGGCAACCTAGTCTAACTCCTCCAAGATGCATTAATGCTTTAAATTTTTCACTTTCTTTTGATGAGGCCGATTCCTACTGTCAGTTTTCCTCGACATTCAGATATCTTAGGCTTTGAAGGATAGTTGTGCCCTTGAGGCATCAGTGTGAATAACCCCACTGGTATCTGTCTAAACATTATCGGGTGGTTGATGATTGCAGTACCAAAGTTTCTTTGGATATAAACCACACTTTCAACTATGATACCTTTTCCTATTTATTAGGTCCAATAAATTTTACCCAAAGTGAAAAATTCCACAAAAAAAAAAAAAAAAAAAAAAAAAAAAAAAAAAACGAAATTAACAAGTAAACAATGTATAGTGCTCTTGGACTCGAACCCAAAAACTAATTCCATGGGTTCAAGAGCCCCCTCACCGTGCCAAGGTAGCCCTAAGGCAAGGGAACTCGAAGTAAAAGAATACAGACCAAAGACCCATAGCACGTTCATAATTCCACTGCTTTATCTTCACTGTGCCACTGTGCAGAAATCTACTATTGCATTAGACTCATCCAACAACTGTACAAAGGATTCATCAGTAATGTGTCACATAACCAAAAGACATCCTGCCATTAACGTTTATCTTGCACACACTCTGGCCCGTCAATGCCTGTAAATTACACATTCCATCTATCCAGAATTCTGAAGATTTTCCTCACTTTTTCCCTCCAACGCTTAGAAATTATACAAGCTTTCATTAGGCCCATCGTGTTGGAATTCTTATTCACACAAAAATACAAACACACAGAAACATATGTGTGTTTATGTATTTTTGTTTGAGTACGAACTGCAAGACGACAGGCCTAATGAAAGATTATATAATGAGGAAAGTCTTCAGAATGCTGGATAGATGGAACTGACAGGACAAAGCGCGTGCAAGGTGAAAGTTAATGGCTGGATGTATTTTGGTTATGTGACACGTTGCCCCTTTGTATAGTTGTTGGAGAAGTCTAACGCTCTAGTAGTTTTCTGCACAGTGGCTCTGAAGATAAAGCAGTTGAAGTATGAAAGTACTAGGGATTTTCTTTTCATTATTTACTCAAAATCTCATTTTTGGACATAACCACTTCTGGTTTTCACCCTTCGAGATTATATATATATATATATATATATATATATATATATATATATATATATATATAATAAATATATATATATATATCTATATATATATACTAATTATATATATTATATTATATATATATTATATATAATGTGTGTGTCTGTGTGTGTATGTACATATAAATATATACACACAAATATATATATATATATATATCTATATATATATATATATATATATATATATATATATATATATATATATATATATATGTATAGTAGTATGTATGTATGTATGTATGTACGTATGTATGCATTAAGCTGCAAATGTCCTTTAATATATATAATTCACTGTACCTTGAAATTAATATATTTCCATACATGTTAACCGAAGGGGAATTTTTTAGTTGATAAGAAATTATCAGCGCGTGATTCGCGTTCATGAACCGGCGAATTTATCAACTAAAAAATTCCACTCCGGTTAACATATATGAAAATATATAAATTCTGAGGTAGGGCGAATTAGAAATTAAAGGACATTTGTAGCTTAATGCGTACATATGAATCACGGTGATGTGATAATACTCATAATATATCAGCTGCAAACAACGATACTTGCCCAGCAAATACACAAACCCCCGTCAGAAAAAAAAAAAAAAAAAAAAAAACAAGAGGGAGGAAGTGATCCTTCATCCTGGCAAAAGAAAAATGTAAAAATGCATATCATTCACGTTAAGAAAAGCGATAGCGAGCGTTTTTCCCAATATAAGGCGGAAGGATTTCTCAGCACACACACAATAGGAAGGCATTCAATGTCTGTAGACATTGTGAAATGGTTATGCCAAACTCTTCCCCGGAAAACCTTTGAAGGAGGCGCGTGCTCGGACAGCCGACAGACAGAAAGTTCTCCGCAAATGCCACCAGGAGGTACAATCTTCTGTCAGTTTCTTTCTTTCTTTCTCTGCCTCCAGCGAAGAATATAACATTCATCAGCCATCGCACACGGTGCTGGTTGGAGTCGTCTGATCCGCAACACTTTTCCCGTTACATGAAATAATGTACAAGTTGTTACCAAATTTCGTCCACGAGAGGGATTAAGAAGGAAGTTTAATTCAATGGCTGTTTATTTTCCCGATTTTAATTAAGGAATTACCCTTAATGTATTAAATCACTCTTCAGAGAATGCACACAACTTCCACGCGCTCCCTCTTTTAATACTGATTGACACGCAAAAATAACTTTTTCGTACAATACTAATGAAATAATTTTCTTTTTTTAATGACTCGCAGTCAGTGATTAGATTAGTACAATACATGACTGAGAATATAGGAATATACAGTACTAATCAAAAATACTAAAATGCAAGCGGCCCATAAAGAAAACCAACCCCGTTACTACAACAGCCATTCACAAATGTACTGTAGAGCACGCGCGCGCACTCACAAGCCATTTCTAGACACTATATTAGGCAATAAACGTTTCATCTCTGATAAGTAAACATTCCGTCGATATTGCCTACTTGGACACAGAATGAGGGTTGAAATCAACAGAATCCTGTAATCGGTTACTTTTTGCAAAATACGCCATTACCCATATGCTAAGCATACTAAATCAAATGGTTAGTGCATATAATAGCGCACTCACCTTTCTCTGACTTTGGATACTGGAACCATAATACTTACATTATTGTAGTGCGAAGTTGTTTACAAACCTACCTGTAAACAAAAAAGAAATGAAGATTACTAATAGATTAGTGAAAGAAACAGAACTCCATCAGCCAGAAATTACATGTTTTAAATGAAATCTATGTGATACAAAAACTATTTTCATCTTCAGTGTCAATCTTTTAAAGACTGTGGCGTGTAAAAAATTAAGTCCTTGAGGCACATCACCGTTTCGTCCATTCATATTTCCCTCACACCTTCGTTAACTTTGCCTGATATGCGTTCATTGTTATCTCACAGTTTATATTAGGTATACATTTGAGAATCTGCTTTCTATAAAAATAAAGCACCGACAAAAAGTACGTTTATCCTTATTTTCTTCTGCTGTATTCTGATTCCGTACACTAATATCAATATAAGCCTATATACAGGTCATTATTCTGAAAATTCTGTATGTACTAATATCAGCGCAAAGACTAATATAACACAAATCTTGAAATTTACTTGGATCTTTCCTATAAAATGTCCTACCAGGAATCCTCACAACAGAATAGGCGTACAAGAAACATTATAGATGGCAAAATATGAATGAAAAAGTATGTAATGCATTTTTAACTTGTAACTTGTTAACTCATGAAGTGGCACGGGGGTCTACTCCGAAAATGTGGAGTCGTTCATGTAGACCGAACTCTACTGAAGGCAAAATAGGAAAGTCAAGCAATGTCGTGAACAATATGCATGAGAGAGAGAGAGAGAGAGAGAGAGAGAGAGAGAGAGAGAGAGAGGGTGTGTGCCGGTCCATAATATTTCAAATTAGGCTCACTTCCGTCCTCTGCTGTAATAGGAAGTACAAATCATAAGTTTCAGATTATCTGGCGATGGATAGAGTAGCCACCAAGAAAGGTAAGAGACGAAAAGAATCCAAGTAATGAAAACAGAGGGTAAGTGAACACGAACTTTAGGGAAGTAAGTCAAGTAGTAAGGCTAATGAGCAGAAGGATCTCTGAATAAAAGATGCAAAAGGATAGATGTTGTTTATGTGAATGCAGTCCCGGATGGATGGGGTGGGCGGTTTACTGAGTTGTTGAATGCAGAGAGGAGAGGAGTTGAATGCGTTCCAGGCTATGTTTGATAATGCTTGTGGACGTGAATGTTAAAGGTTTAAGAAGTCAGGAAGGCAATTAAAAGGCTAAAAGAATGGAGACACACCAGGAACGGATGGGAACACTACAGTGAGATGTCCTATTACGTTAGTGGTAGAATGGCTGAGATGCTGATCAGTTTGAATATTGTCTCAATAAAGGAAAGGTTCTCAAGGTAAGGATCTTTTGTATAAAGATAAAGGTAATAGAGGACTCTTACTAACTCCAGAGTAATAACATTGCTTACTACACCAGGAAGGTGTATGGCACAAATCTTAAAAACTTGATAGTAAAAGAAAAAGCTAAAATTTTCATAAAACCTAGGGAAAAATGTAAGAGAGAATTGTGGAAGATGTTGGGAACGTACCACACAAAAGATGAGATTCTGGGAGTGATTACAGGTTTTTTGTTGGGAAAAATGCACCTTGGAATATGAAGAGGAAGAGGGACTGGTTTGGGGTAAAAGTCGGACTGAGGTAAGGTGCGTTATATTCCTTTGGCGGTTTAACATTTTTATGGATGGGGGGACGCACAATGCCAAAGAAAGGGGATATGTTATAGGTGGAAAACTGTAGACTAAGAAAATGAGCAGTGTCTATAGTGCAGAAAGGATCATGTTTGCAGATACTGAGAAAATTTGAAAAGGGAAAATTTTCAGAGTACTAAATGCAAGAAGCCGTAAGGTTGTGAGAGTAAATGTACACCTGGAAAATGGAACAATGAATATTAATAAGGATGGAGGAAGATTAGAAGCAGATTCTTTGTACATGTAAATATAATGGACGGAGGTAGGATGAGAGAAATGAGTCGTAGAATGCATTACGAAATGTAGGAAGGGATTGTTGAACCTAGTCTCCTTTACAGAAAAGAATTGTGGATGCTAGAAAAACTGAATTCAATGAGACAGATCTTTTTTAAGTGTAGTATATTTGACGGGGGAAGAACTAAAAGGGCGATATGTGTGAAGGTATGACGTAAATGGGTGAGCAGAGTGACGACATGAAGTAAAAGTGTGATATGTGTGTGGAGATACGAAGGTAAAGGGTAAAAGGTGTGGAGATAAGAAAAAATATTAAAACGATTAGCATTGAGAATAGATGGATCAATGCGTTTCAAATGGTTCCGTCCTGTGGGAAGAATGAAAGATAAAGACGTTTGTGAAAAATGTTTATAATTTCGAAAAGGTTGGAAGAAAAACAAAAGAAAGTGCATTACAAAAATGTGCACTACCCCGTGTACAAAGTGGCTAAAATGAATTTTTCTGGGCATGGTCTTCACCAATGAATCACCAGTTAGGACCGAATGTGCCAATGGTAGTGGCTATTTTCCTGTTGTTCTCAGGAGCCACTACCCAGTTATGCGAAACAGCTTCAGGTTACAAATATATGGAGACAGATCAATTTTAGCCTCCTTACCTCTCTTATGAATATTAGTGAAACATATCAAAACATACAGTGTTTACCTGATTTATCATGCTAGTTACATAATTTTATAAAAACTAATAAATCTCATCTAACAACACATGACTCATCGAATATCCAAGATCTGGTTCCTTAGGAGACTTGAACAACGATGTAGCTACCCATGTTTCAAACCTCGTAAAACCTTCTCCTAAAAAAAAAAAAACAATATAATCTGTAATTTCAGAATGGAATTTCGGTATCTCTGATACAGGTAAAAATTGGCGTTGACCTGTTATCTGTAAGTTTTAGCAGTTTCTATAAACCATTCTGGACATGGAAACTCATTTTAAACAGCAAGGAGGTACAAACATCAGATATTCTGAAGCTGAAGGTTTTGCTCATCCTGTTTTACAAATGCAGAGAGAGAGAGAGAGAGAGAGAGAGAGAGAGAGAGAGAGAGAGAGAGAGAGAGAGAGAGAGAAAGGGAGGCAGATAAGGTTGTTAATTACAAGCCATCAAAAAAGGCAATTTCAAGAAACAATAAAGTAAAAATGTCAAAATTATGATCCAGAAAATTTATAGTCAATTCCTCATAAAAACGAATAGACCAATGACGAAATGGGCCTTGGAGAGCCACGGCGTGATTGGAATGAGAAATATTTTGCTATGAGAGAGAGAGAGAGAGAGAGAGAGAGAGAGAGAGAGAGAGAGATAGAGGAGAGAGAGAGAGGAGAGAGAGAGAGAGAGAGAGAGAGAGAGGAGTTATATTTTTAATGGAATCACATTTAATACTGTTTTCCTGCCCTCTTATATGTTCAAGATCTCAAACGTCAAATGTCAGATTGAGCAAAACTTTGCTTCCTTAATACAAAAACCTACAAATTTAATTAGCCCTAGGACCACGGGTAAAAGAAAATGAAGGAGTACGGAAAATTAAAGTCTTAACCATAAAAGACGTTACAAAACTCGTCTAGGAAGTGATAAAGAAAAAAAAAGTAATCAATAGTGCTATCCGAGCATTGGGAAATTCAAGGGATTTTTTAATTTAGGAAGAGGCGGCTTACTGGGTACACGAAAGGAAGATTACTCATATTCAGATAAAAAAAAAAAAAGTGGCTGAAATATAGTATATATCTACCTAACCGTCCCTGAAGCGGATAGGAAGTTTGTTTGAAAGAAATAGATATTTTTTTTTCTGATTAAACAAAATACTTTTCTTTCAATTTTGAGATGGAACACAGAATGTTATCTAAAATATGAAAAATTTCAACTCTAGTCCAAACAATTTTAAGAGGTCATGAATAGAAATAAAAGATCATCTGATTGTATATCAAAGGCTGATGCAGACCTGGATATGCTTACACATAGATTTAGTTTTTGAAGTGGTATTATTAATTGACAAACGTGAGAAATGAAAATACTTTGTCATGATGAAATCAATGCAATTTATTTGAACTGGAAATTAGTATGTTATATATATATATATATATATAATATATATATATATATATATCTATATATATATATAGAATATATTATGTATATATATATCATGCGTGTGTGCGCGCGTGCGTGCATGTGCGTGTGTGTATCAATTAGACTGTTCTGTAGAATCTGGAATAAGGAAACAAATGCTGGATGATTGGAACAATAAGTCAAAGCTAAAGTAACAAAGTATAGTGGCCTGAATATATGTAATAACTATGCATGAATGGTAATTATGTCAGGTGTACACAAAATATTCAGTATACTTATTCTCAATAAGCTGGAGAGACAAACTGATGAAAACATGCTGGTTCCAGAAAAGGTAGGTGTTTCGCAAATTCAATCTTTCTGCCAAGAAACGAGTACATTGTGTAGCTGTATGTGGAATTTAAAAAACCCCTTCTGATACCTTTGTTGATAATGGGAGGCCATTTGATAGCAACCATAGACCAATATCAATGAAGGCCTACGGCAATCCCGTGAAATATGAACAAGTGATCGAAATTATTCACGAACGAAATAAATATTGAAAGTTAACATTGTGGTGTCTTGCCAAGTGAAGGTAATGTAATGTCACTTGTGCTGTTTGTCCATCTCGTAGATTTCACAATGAAAAAGTGGGCGGAGATGGAAGAGGTTTTAATTGGAGTTACATCAGAGACTTGACAATATATTATATATTTAGAGATGAGGCTCACAAACGATGTAAGGACACAAACACGTGAAATATGAGAAGAAGAGAGAATTGACAAGATTAAAATCTTTAAAATATTTAAGAACATTGACATCCATTACTGGTGCTTCCGAGTCCAAATTCAGCGAAAAAAAAAGGGGGGGGGGGGAATTTTAATTGGTAGAATAAGCTTTGAAAATGAAAACGATTGATATTACATATGAAAGAATGATTATATATCTGGTAAAACTGTGTTGCTATACGGACATAAACCTTAGTATGACAACAAAACTATATATAAAGATTTTGTTGATATAAAAGTAAAGCCTGACGAAGAGAATTTGAGTAAAATCGCGGGATTGAGTGAGAAGCGATAACATACGGGAAATTATGGAAGTTCCATTTGTACATGATGAGATAATAATGATACACGGGAGATGAGACAGGCTAAGACGTATCCTTCGCACAACTCCATGGAGGATAGTACGCGATTTATGCTCTCGAAATACAGGCTGCAAATAACCCAATATCAAAATCGCTTTACCTAGCCAATAACCTAAACATAAAAGGAGTTTTACATGTTAGGCGCACTTGCCTAGCCTTGATTCGAATCTTGTATGCGGTTTGTGTTTTGTAACAAAAGTGGCAGTTGTCTTATTCATTTAGTTACCAAGGGATTCAAGTTAATGTCGACTCGTATGTACATATCCTCGTATAATTCGGGTTCTGCACTTAAGAATCGAAACCAATCCAAGTCTGTGACATGTTCGAATGTTATAGTGAGTTCTTCACTAATTCACCTGTGAACTCTAAATACCGCAAATAATATTCCACAAATATCTCTTCATATTCATCAATCTAGAATTATATATATATATATATATATATATATATATATATATATATATATAATATATATAGTTGCATATATCTTTCTATCTATCTACCATACTATGCCACCCACCTCGGTGAGAGCACTCGTATATAATTCTACTCCAATATCTCTTTTCACTCCATCTAGCTACACATCCCATGTCTGCCCCTCCTCGCTCTCAATACTTCCACAATAAACAATCTTTCCTTTTGACCACGTTTGCAGTAGATCTTCACATATGTTCTTAGATTCCATAACAGAGCAATAGTAGTTCGCCATCTTCTTACGAGTTGCTTTTAGGCTTCGTTGACGCTCCTCTTCCCTTCCAAAGTTCAGTGCAGACTATGTGCTGTCCGTGAGTTATTTCTTTCCTCCTTATACCAAAAACAATAAAAACTGACATCTACGCAACAATCACTATTCAAATGCACTGCCCTCTTTCTGACAATCATTTAGCCTCATAAACTTTCTTTAGTTTATGATCATTTCAACATTATCGTCCTAATACACGTTAAAACTTTCACTAGGTTTTGCAGTTTATCAGCACTGTAAAACTCACCAACTCCATTTATTTTTTTCCAGTACAAAAACTTGCGCCTGAATGTTCTATCCTTTATTTGACATCTTGCCTCAACTCATTCACGAATATTTCCAAAAAATATAACGCTCCCTTCTTTCATACTTACGACTTTTACTATATATGGGACATATTACTAGAACACAACATGAAAGCCTACTTATAAAAGAAATTAAAGTACATGGAGTAAAAATTGAAAATTCAAACACATAAGGCACTCCAAATATAATTATGAGAGAGAGAGAGAGAGAGAGAGAGAGAGAGAGAGAGAGAGAGAGAGAGAGAGAATTACCGTAAAATAACAAATTCAGAGTGATTTTTCTGAACATATAAGTTTATTTAATTTGATCTATCATAGGCCCATTCCCACGTGGCGGGGGTAGAGCAATATGTGTACTAAGTCCCAGTTCCCTGCGAGTCACTGTGGATGAGGCTGCTAGCCTCATACCATTTAAAGACTCCAATAGTCGCTAACAATCATTTAATCCAACCGGACTAGCGAAGGTAGGCCGGGAGCAGGGCAGGGACCTACGATACCTCACTGAGAGCTGCACTATTCGGCCACAGCACCCAGTTAAAATTTGTGCATGTATATGTATGTATGTATGTATGTATGAATGTGTGTGTATTATATATATATATATGTTATATATAGATAATATTGTGTATATGTATATATATATAATATACACACACATATATATATATATATATATATATATATATATTATATATATACGTATATATATATATACATAATGAGAGCATGGGGTTCATCCACGACGATTCAACAGTTGGAGGTATGAATGCGACCAATGGCCTATCTTAATTTTTTCTGGAGTTTATATATATATATATATATATATATATATATATATATAATCTAAAAAAAATCACAGTAGAGGCACAGTTCCTCGTTGGACGAGTGGTTTACGTGCTTGCCTACCGATTCGGTCGTCCCGAGTTCGAGTCCCAGCTCTCCCAACATGGAATCAGCAGAATTGGTTTCTGGTGATTAGAAATTAATTTCTCGATATAATGTGGTTCGGATCCCACAATTAGCTGTAGGTCTCGTTGCTAGGAAGCCAATTGGTTCCTAGTCACGTAAAATATCTAATCCTTCGGGCCAGCCCTAGGAGAGCTGTTAATTAGCTCAGTGGCCTGGTTAAACTAAGATTAATTCTCTGCTCTCACAGTAGATGTACGTGAGAACACCACAGAAAAATGATAGGCAGAAGGTTAGTACCTAGCACATTTTCCTCTTTATGCAAGCATTGTAGGGGCATAAATGAAATACAGTTGGAAAGAAGGTTACAAAGTAAACAAAAGGCTCAAGAATACCAGATGGTTGATTGTCAAATCGATAAAAATCAGAGATAATCAGGATAATCTGGGATCACTCGGTAACAACCTAAAATCATAGATTTAACCATAAGAGATACGGAAGCTTAGCCATACAAAATCCAAAAACATGTATTAAACTGAATATATTCATTTTGTTGCTATCAAAAACATGTAGCAGAATATTTTTTGAACAGAATAGATAAATTTATTATTTGGCTTTACTTGATGAAAACAAGATGCAATGGTATTCCTTTTAACTGTGTCACTACACGGGACTAAGGACCTTGCTTCACTTCAGTTAATAAGATGATCTAATCTTTCATATGTGCGAATAATGCATTCGATATTTGGAAAGTTCTCACAGAATCTTGGTGCTGTCAGTCCCAGAAACATTTTGAGGAGAATTTTACATTGGTAAACTAGCAACCATCCAAAAACCTATATAAAACACAATGGAAAATTATTTCAATATTCAATTTCAAAGAGAAGCATTAGAAGTTCGCAAGTAAATGTGGTTGTCGCCAATTTAATATCAGAATATTTTATTATATGTATTTGTGAAACAAATCAATTAGGATGCTGATTGTAAGTAGATCTCTTGTTTTCATTAGAATTTTGATGCGAGTTGCTATTAAACACTACTTGCTTTGGAAATAATTCTGTGGACAATTTCTATGCAAAACCTAATTTTTTATGAAAATCCTCCCCTGTTATTACAGTTTTCTCTTTGCCACTTCCGACGCAGACTACTGACATAGTAAGCGCAAATGTAGTATCCCCATAAAAGTGATGCCACTGCTGACTGGATTCAGCGAGTTTAAAGAATAGTGACAAATACTTATGATAATTACAGTAAACGATTTAGAAAATACCTACAATTATACCGTACGAGTTTTAGATCCAAAAACATTTTATGGAGCTAAAGGAGATTCAAAAGGCGTAACCGATCAAAGTCACTTTTCTTTTTCTTTTTCTTTTTTTACTTGGACAACACAAGGGACATCATCTTGAAGTTTTAATTAAAGCTCGAAGGCAAGCAACACCGAAGTTAAATGAAGTTACTGGGATGGAAGTAAGATTACTGTTAAAGACAGAAAGAGAGAGACGAAAGGCACAAACAGTGGGTACGAAAAGTATCCCAAGTAATGACTTGAGGCTAAGTAATGTCAAGTGCTAGACGCTAAATTATGAAGTAAAGATGCGCAAAACTGAGAACAGTTTACAAGGACACAATCTTATCAAGTTCCATATTTGAAGCTAAAGCCTGATAATTTACATAAAAAACAAAGAATAAACATCTAATCACAAACTATTTTAATACAAAAGTGATAATAATGAATTTTCCCATAATAAAACGAAATATTGTGCAATTTTATCGTTGCTATGTTTCAACACCAATGTAGCATGATTTCCAAAATATTTTGACCCCAGGCGAAAAAGAACAAGACCCATTTAAATAACGCCAGTAGAGGCGCAAGTCACTTTTCAGTCGTGTAAAACATGCCACTTTCAGCTAACATTGCCACAAGTATACTTTTGAAATCTAAATTTCACTGTGTATAATAAGGAAACCTGGGCGCCAACGCTTGCCTCTAACAACTGTCAACTAGGCAATTAAAATCTAAATACTGAACACACACACGTGTATATATATATATATATATATATAAAATATATATATATATATATATATATAAAATATATATATATATAATATATATAATATAATAATATATATACATATATATATATATTAAAAACAATCATACATACGCAAACACACCCACCGACCCATCAAGGTAACAATACAAACGCATCCTAGAGTCAATTAATTTATTCCCGCTGCTATTGTTGTTTATGATTAAGGTAGTTAGCGTTATGCCAGAACGGGCTCTTGCTCACAGAGTAGCCGATTAAAGTTTATTCTAGTTATATTTCAGATTAAGCTGTCGTTATGCCAGCATGTGCTCTTGCGTACGAACATGACCCAATATCAGGTGATGTCCATGACGTACGGGCTCGAGCGTCAATGGAGCTGGCTGCCAACCCTAGCTGTTAAGCCTAGAATCGTGAGAGAAGTTCGACGCTTACAATAAACAACTTCCCACAAAATATACATCCAAAAGACTATCAAATGAGATGGAAGAACGTAATTAAAAAACCTTAAAATTTTACCAAACTACTTAAATTTTCGTTATGTCAATCTGAGCTACTTGCGCCAAACTAATGTTGCATCAGTGAATCATCAAGACCTCGGTCTTAACGGGTCAACAAATGTACTCTACATATCCATAGTTAACAAATATGAGTTAAGCAATTGATGTACTAAAAACAATTTCCTTGCGTGAAAATATTATATGAAAGTTTTATCAAAGTCCCTCCCTATGTAAATGGAGAGAAAAGTGTAGGTTTTTTACAATAGAAAAAAAAAAAAACACCCAAACGCAAACTACACAGGATACCAGACTAAAGGAAAAGGCACATCAAATGTTTAACCGCTGCCAGTCTATTTACAGTAAAATGAAAGCTAATATTTACAGTATATTGCCGTTGTGAAAGTTCATAAATTGGCAAAAGGCTGTAATACTATACCACTTATGCATTTTATATACCTTAGCTCACGAGACGTGGCTGACTCCTTTAACTTAGATACTACCTCTTTTAATGAAACCTGTAGTTCTCCTAAAGCATTCTTTTCCAATTACTGACCAGATATTAGCATTCATGCTGTTCTGATATTCATGAAATGTACTTTTAGAGATCCAGCAGTATTTTGTGAATGATACTGAACATGTGAAATGGGACCAAAAGAACCTTCATCCAAGTATTCATTTTTGGGGCGGTTATCTCAGTAAACAGAAAAATTTCAATGCGAGGAACAATAAAAGCATATTTACAATCCTTTCTGTTTGACGTTTCGACATTACTCTGGGGTCATTTTTAAATTCATCTGAAATGAGCAGATAGTCATGGATGTGACATAAGTTTACAATCTAGAAAAAAAATCACAACAGAATACAATGAAATTTTAAAATTAAGAAAAATATTCAAAAAAACTGTCAAGAAATACCATGAGAAACACTTAAATGTACAATTACCTATCATCAAGGTATACACGGCTGACATATTCAACCTAATAAACATAAAATAGAAAATCTTATATTCTTGTTTGATTCTAAATGTCAGTATTTCATTTTTCTCTCTAATTGTAATCACGTTACACAAGTTTCCACGGTGGCCCCTCATTACTGACTGCGGGGGTCTTTCCAGTGGTGTGAATTATTCAAGTGCCTATCATGAGATAATATATCCAGCAAACACCATTACCATGCTCCTACATCGAGCACTGTAACCTATCATCCCCCAACCATTTTTTTTTTTTTGTAGAGAAATGCTTTTAGCATTCAATTTTTAAGCCAAAAGGATTAATAGCAGCATTTTTTTTTCTTTTGCTACGTGCGTAAATTTTTGAATTATTAATAAAAATTAACCATAAGAGTGTCCCTAAATGAAATGCCATAAGCTGTATGTTTCCTTGTACATCGAAAAGCATTAAAGAACTAATAGTCCTGTTCCAGTTACATTTGTCAGAAAATGTCTTAAAACTATAGTATTATATAACAATTATGAATTTAAAACATGCTCCAGATGCAAAACGTATTGTTGCCTGGCCTGTCTTCGTCGATTATTAGGCAATCTAAGCGTTCCAAATATATATAACTTCTAACATTAATAATCTTCCATTTCCAGTCGGCCAGCACAGAGATGTCACTTCACGTACAGCCACACCCCTGGTAAGACCTCTGCCACCAACAAGAAGGAACCATTGTGAAGATTTATGTAACGAGGCCTTAAACAGAGATGCTTTTAAAATACCGATAATATCTAAAAACAAAAAACAAAATAACTTAGTTTGGGATCTTTAAGCCTTGATGACAGTTCATTTCAATTAAACATTTCCATCTACGTAATGTACGGTAAGTATACGGCGTCGACTTAGGTTGTGACGCCATGGTACATTTTTACATCAATCAATCATCAATCGAATGCAAATATAAATATGTCTCTTATAAAATCTTATTTTTTCTGTAAATTTCATCGTATTTTCTTGTATTGCAAACTTGGTAATATCCTTGTCTGTCTGCTCATTTAAGCTGATTTTGAAATGACACCGGAATGTTAAATAATGGTTGAACTGAAAATTATAATGTTGCTGTTCCTCGCCCAGATATTTACCTGTCCACTTTCATGCAAATAATACAAAAAGTACAACAATTCAACTGACTTCCACCTTTTTAACAACAAAACGGCAACATTCTTGGAATTTCAAGTGACTACACCATTATCATTTTAGAATGATGAATGATAATTCACGCCAACTTTCATGTATGCATGCATCACTGTTTGAACGATTCTACTAAAACACCACTATTATTTCGAAAAAAAAAAAACCATGACGGAAACGATAATTTCTTTAACTATTCATATCTAGCATTTGCAGATATTTTTTACTCGAATAGTAATATGATTTATTTTTACAAAGATATAAAAAAAAGTATGGGCTAGAGAGGTAATACTTAAGTTTCCATGAGAAACAATAGCATTTGGAATCCAAAAAGCATATAACCTTCCGAAAAACAGACAGAGTCCAGAACATACTGATGTCATTATTTGTATTCCAGCCTAAAGCAAGCGGAAGACTTCTAAACCAACCAAAAGCTGTTAGTGACTTTTTCCTAGTGTTATTTGTCCTGATGCTCTGGCAAAAGTATAAGTACACAATTTATTCAACTGACACATGAAAACAGCCAACCAACAACATTACCATCACAATTTTCTCCTCTCTTTTTTTATGTTTATCCACTCATCCGGACAAAGAGGATACCACACAAAATACTCCTACAATGCTCACATTTCATAGCTATTTTATTTAATCTACTTCTTTACATAAATAACTACAAAGTAACAGCAAAAATGTACTGTTCGTGTTTTCCTGCGCTTATACACTTTATGATCAACCCAATGTTGCACAGAAGACAGGATAAATGGTCAGCTTTTCTTTGAGTCTTAAACCTCAAACACAAATCATTCTCTCTCTCTCTCTCTCTCTCTCTCTCTCTCTCTCTCTCTCTCTCTCTCTCACGTTCCAAACTGTTTTCCCCGGGGTAAAAGATAAAAACTTCCTGGGGAGAAAACAAAAACAAAATGAACGACCTGATGAGAAATGACATAAGAAACCGAAGAACTCAAAAGCAATAAATCAAAGTCAGTGAAAGAGGATGTGTTCTTTTTTCAATCTTTCACATTTCCTCTCACGGCCCTTCAAACCACTCCCCCTCCCCCTCCCCCAACCTCACTCATCCCTCCTTCACCTAAACCAGCCCACAAAAAATCCCAACTCACACAAGCTCCTAAGACTGATGACACATTTTAATTATACCTAATGAGGTGACACATTTTTATGACAACCCTGTGACACACAAGGACCAATATCGTAACTCGCAAGATTACCCAACGGCCAGGGAAAAATCCACCTTAAACACCACAACAGTAAAGGCACTTCTTCCCTGAGCTAAACCAGCATGCGAGCATTCGAACACAAGCAATAAATATTAAGGCATTTTATAGAGATGTACGCGAAGTGAATATTCCTACATATAAGATCCGATATAAAAGATTAAAGGAAATAATTAGTTTTCCAAGAAAGAGCATTAATCTTCTTCTTCTGAGAGAGAGAGAGAGAGAGAGAGAGAGAGAGAGAGAGAGAGAGAGAGAGAGGGGGGGGGGGGGGTCATGTACTGAAAAGCGATAACTGATGAAGTGATGAGTCGAATACTGATCACATTTTAACGTAATTCAAGCAGCTACAAACCTACCAGTGCTGTCTTATTATTCCACAAGTTATGGAAAACAAAGCGAATGATAATTACAATTTGTAACCTCACATCAAATATATCCTCTAAAGTAGAATTATAATCTCTCTCTCTCTCTCTCTCTCTCTCTCTCTCTCTCTCTCTCTCTCTCTCTCTCTCTCTCTCTCTCGAAATTTTCTTTACTTAGTACTGACTCTTTTACTGTGAACTGACATACAATTTCCTTTTTTTTTTAAACGGGGCCTCCTCGTCACTTCTAATTCTTGTTGAAGAAGGATTTGATATTAATCCTTAAGCCGTTTATGATGATGTAAGAATTAACCACTAAAGGTTATAGACCTTTAGGTTTCATTTTGGAGAGCGGCATGATACAAATAGCAGAGAATGCAACATCCTGCTTTTCTGTACTTGCGTTGACACAAATCATTTCTCGAGACTGCCGACCTCCTATTTCATTCATTTCTCTCCCTCTCTTCCTTTCCATTGTAAACATGCAGACGGAAGTAGTAAGGATAGAAGGGAACCTCGAAGGATAAACAACTAGGGCCGTTAGGAGGAAAGACGTCAGTAACTACTGTAATACACACGGTAAAACGACAAGGTAAGGAAGGAGACTTACTCAGGGAGGAGAGTGAGGACACGCCAGGAGGGGGTGGGGAGGGGATTTACATACTAATGAGAAACTGCGAATATGCAAATGTTGGCGACCCTCCCTCTTCTCCATTATAACTTCAAGCTTAACTTTAAAGACATACACAACACTTTACAAGTTTAGCATTTAATGACTGGTACAAAAGGGGCATCGCGCCATTTAATTTCTTTGTGTAGTATGTCATTATAAGAACATGCGCCTCAGTATGCCACTTCTCTGGAGAGAGAGAGAAAGAGAGGGGAAAGCCGATAGCACTGATATGGGAGATGTAGATTTTGGGAGGAAGAGCTGGGCGCGCACATATTCAAAACACTCAGTGTCTTCCGTTTTCATGCACTCACAAAACACTAAGTCATGATGTTTGAGTGCACGCGCTTTCATTTGTCTGTAATTCTATATAGCAAATGTAAAGCAGATACCTACTCTCTGCATTCAGTACTGATTTTAAAGTGATTTTTTACAATCCTCCGAGAACTCGCGTTCAATTTCCGTAACGGATCCTACACCTGGCCGGAATCTCTAAAGGAATAATCTTTTTTAATCTAATATAAATCTCTTAAAAAACCTGCAAATATAAAACTCTCTAAAAACCTAAATATCGAAATTTCGAAGTAGATTTTATTCAAGGCAGATTTTACCTCTAAGAGTTGAGGTTCTAGCATCTAATGATTGCCTTTTATGGTACCCAATATGAACCGTATCCGTCATACTATCTTCAGGCCATAATTAATTTACTATAGACTAAATTAATTGGTTTAATTACCGCTAAATACTCACAACTAGGAACTCCCTATGAAGCGATCTGATTATAAAGCAATGACTCAATCTTACAATCCCATGTGAACAGTAACCCTTGTTCCACGAAACATGAAACTTGTCTACCCTAACAGGGAGAAAACCGGAACTTCTAGGTACCCTCACTATACTGACTGAATCACGATGTCATATTGAGATTAATACCTGCTTAGGTCGAAAACTTGCACCGGATGCCGTTTTCCATCACACCAGACCACTTGCTGCTCGATATTTATCGACGTTAATGATCTTCCAACGTGGAACCAAGAGAAAAATAAAAACTGAATCGTGTCTACAGTAAAAACAAACTAGCACAAGAGACAGTGATGGAATTTTCGACGACTGGTTTAATTGGAGGCATAATGTTAGTGTATAGTGACAAAATGCTTGTTTACTGAATACGGACATCACAATTCTAATCTTGACCACTACCACCATCATGCCTTTAAGGGTAACGAGTACCTCGTTACTTCTAAAAACAACGGAATAAAAACGGAATTATGTGTACACAAAATAATGAACGATTGGGAAGCAAATTACACAAAGTTGCTTCTTCAAACTACATAATTATATTCTATAACGAAAAATAGAAATATAAAAGGTGGAGAAACCCAAAAATCACATTCCTGCAGATGCAACTTTTCATCAGAATTTGCATAGTACAGAGATGAAAACCCACTCAGCCATCAATATTTTGCTCCAACATAAATGCAACGCAATAACCTATTTCTTGTACTTCTTTTAGGCATATTTCTTATTTTGCCGCATTTCTGATGGCAAGACTATTCATTACACAGACAGACAACACACATATAATATATATATATATGTATATATATATATATATATATATATATATATATATATATATATACATCGAGCTACAAATGTCCTTTAATATCTAATTCACTCTACCTCGGAATTAATATATTTTCGGTTGAAGCATCTATGAAAATATATTAATTTCGTGGTAGAGTGAATTAGATATTAAAGGACATTTGTAGCTCGATGTATGTATATGAATCACGGTAATGTGATATGACATATATATATATATATATATATATATATATATATATATATATATATGTGTGTGTGTGTGTGTGTGTGTGTGTGTGTGTGTGTGTGTGTGTGTGTGTGTGTGTGAGAAACTGTAATAGCGACAATGCCCTCTTAACTTCTCTAATTCTTTGCTCTCTTTTTGGACACGCTTGTCACTACAAAGCCTTGAGCTCAATTTCAAAGACATTTGAAGAAATCATGATGTCCGTTTTGTAATGTCAAGCTTATCCAAAAAAAGAGCAAAGAATTTGAAAAGTTAGGACGGCATTGTGGCTCTTACAATTTCATATGCATCTGGTAAAAATGATCAGTAGATTCTACATATATATTTCAGGCCAAAAAGCAATATAAACGATTCCCCACTTGACTATGATGGTGAGGCTGGGTCTATTCCAGCTCTAATAATTAGATATCTGAAAACGACAGGTATATGTGTGTACGAGAGGGTATGGACTTTTATCCTTCTCATGGGTAGGTCGGCAAAGTGACTTCGTCGTGATTATGGTGTTGCGGGTTCGATCATGATTTATTCAAATATCTTTCAAGTTGGAACTAAAGGCTTTGTGGTGACAAGCATATCCAAAAAAAAGAGCAACGAATTTGAGAAGTTAAGAGGGCATTGTGACATTACAATTTCATATGCATCTGGTAAAAAGGTGACCAGTGGATTATTTATATATATATATATATATATATATATATATATATATATATATATATATATATATACTACTCATAGGGCACAATTTTTCACGGATACAACATTCATTGAATAGAATGGCTTTCTCACTGTTAACCAGCTTTTTTTTGAAATTGCTTCATATTTTCTAATTATTTTCTTTACTTCATTGTTCAGGTTACTAATGGACACATAATGGGGTTCTTCCATTTACTCCAGTATTTTTACACGCGACAGCTGTTTCGTCAACCTATACGTATTGACGTTTTCAAGCGTACTGATACAAATATGAGCCTACATGCGTTTTGTGACGTCATGAGGACGGAAAGGTAGTACAATTGCCAGATACCTAGTTTTAAGTATTTACAAAAGACTATAGTGAAACATAAAATAAGACAAATAAATAAATATGTTAACAACAGAAATTATATAAAAAAGTTGAAAGTAAGTTATTATATACACATTATTTATGTATAAGTGTAGATATACTTCTTTCAACTATATCTGTTGTTACTACTAAATGTGTATAATAACTTATTCAACTAATTTATCTGTTAACATATTTATTTATTTGTCTTATTTTATGTTTCACTATAGTCTTTTTGTAAATACTTAAAACTAGGTATCTGGCAATTGTACTACCTTTCCGTCCTCATGACGTCACAAAACGCATGTAGGCTCATATTTGTATCAGTACGCTTGAAAACGTCAATACGTATAGGTTGACGAAACAGCTGTCGCGTGTAAAAATACTGGAGTAAATGGAAGAACCCCATTATGTGTCCATTAGTAACCTGAACAATGAAGTAAAGAAAATAATTAGAAAATATGAAGCAATTTCAAAAAGCTGGTTAACAGTGAGAAAGCCATTCTATTCAATGAATATATATATATATATATATATGATATCTATATATATTTATATATTATCTATATATATATATATATATATATATATATATATATATATATACATATATACGTATACATCGAGCTACAAATGTCCTTTAATATCCAATTCACTCTACCTCGGAATTAATATATTTTCATATATGCTTAACCGAAGGGGAATTTTATTAGGCGATAATAGAATTGGTGGCGCCCAGGCGCGAACCCAGGACATCATACAAATCCAAGAACGTCAGTGAAGCTTTTACCCACTCCACCACCGCAAGAGGCTATAGATTAATGCCGTCTCTCACCCTCAAATACCTTTCCCGCTCAGGTATTCGCTGATTTGGAGCCAGTATTAACCCATCTCGACCTCGGTAGTGTTGTAGTGCTTATGACAGCACGTAGCCATTAATATAAGTCATAACACATTACCGTGATTCATATATATACATCGAGCTACAAATGTCCTTTAATATCTAATTCACTCTACCTCGGAATTAATATATTTTCATATATGCTTAACCGAAGGGGAATTCTATTAGGCGATAATAGAATTGGTGGCGCCCAGGCGCGAACCCAGGACACCATACAAATCCAGGAACGTCAGTGAAGCTTTTACCCACTCCACCACCGCAAGAGGCTATAAATTAATGTCGTCTCTCACCCTCAAATATCTTTTGCGCTCAGGTATTCGCTGATTTGCAGCCAGCATTAACCCACCTCGACCTCGGTAGTGTTGTAGCGCTTATGACAGCACGTAGCCATTAATATAAGTCATATCACATTACCGTGATTCATATACACACATCGAGCTACAAATGTCCTTTAATATCTAATTCACTTTACCTCGGAATTAATATATTTTCACATATGCTTAACCAAAGGGGAATTTTATTAGGCGATAATAGAATTGGTGGCGCCCAGGTGCGAACCCAGGACACCATACAAATCCAGGAACGTCAGTGAAGCTTTTACCTACTCCACCACCGCAAGAGGCTATAAATTAATGCTGTCTCTCACCCTCAAATACCTTTCGCGCTCAGGTATTCGCTGATTTGGAGCCAGCATTAACCCACCTCGACCTCGGTAGTGTTGTAGGGCTTATGACAGCACATAGCCATTAATATAAGTCATATCACATTACCCCATTGGGGGCCTTGAAAGACTCAAGCCCTTTGAAGGGAAAGGGCATCGTCTCTGGCACTCATCCCCATGCCTAATGCTGTGTGTCTCAGTTCCCCGAGTTCTTTGGGCAAATAGGATTCGGCAGAGTTATTAGTACTCTGGGACTGGTTAGCTGCTGACAGAGGGGCAGTAGAGTAGGTACCGGTGTTCAGGATGGGCTCGCAATTTAGGATGACTGACTCCAGGGTAATTTGCGAGGCCACACCATTGGTGAAGTGTCCTGGTCATGGGTGTCCTGGAGGATTCCTATTGGAATTGGCTCTTCCTCGACTCCCAACATGGGTAGTGAAGCCAAGCCAGTGGAGGGAAAGCAACTGGGACTTAAGAGCTCTAGGAGGGAGACTCAAGTCTTGCCTTGGCACTGGCACTGAGGCTGTTCCTGGGGTAGTGAGAGGATTCAAATGTGGCTCAACGTCCATGAGGGACAGAGCCTGGCACTGCCTGGTACCTTCAAGCCTGGCACTGCCTGGTACCTTCAAGTGGTACTGGCCATGCAGAGGTAGTTCTTG
>NC_061090.1:41103585-41111085 GCF_015104395.2 Macrobrachium nipponense
TGATTTACAAACGGCCAAAAATAGCTGCATTTTTAAAACTTGGTTAAGAATAAAACTGTTTCGTGCATATACGCAGAATCAAGTAAAATTCCTACAGGATTCCGTCCTACCTTCTACCTTATCTTTCTCCGTTTCTGAGAATGACACTGACATACACACACACACACACATAAAAGCTACGCAAGGGTCATTTAAACGTGTAAAAGTTGTTCACAAGCGGCGGCAGGGGCAAGGGACAGGCTATTGAATACAAGCATTTAATGTTCGTATGAGGTACTGATTTATGCTTTTCATCTCTACGGAGCATCACGGCAGTAAAAAAAAAAAAATACAGTTTTACTTTTACTGAGAAAATATCTTAACTAATTAAGAAAACAATAAATCAAATAAAATAGTCACTTAGCACCAAATAAATCCCAGCGGGAAGAAAACCCGTAATATTAGACCTATATAAATTAAGGAAGAGCTTAGCGGCACGGTGTCAATGGTCGGATGGAAGTCACATGATTTCCCAAATACGGATATCTTTTTAGGTCAATTGGACAAACGATTTACTCTCGAAATTACAGAGTAACTGTCGAAAAGGTAATTCAAGAGAAGTAACTAATATCAGCAGCAAGGATGTAAATGTACTTGGAAACATGCCGTTCCGAGTTACTGGAAATGTCCATGTATTCATGAATTGACACGGTAAGACTTTGGCCTACTGAGGATGAAGCATACAAGGGGCTAAAACCTGTATACCTCCTCACTTAGTGACTTAGTGAATCAATGAAAGCAGCTGAAGATTCCATATCTTTGAGATAGTGATGAAATGATTCTTGATCTCTGATCATTGGAAAAACTACCCGAAAAGAAGTGTGACAGGTGGTGGTAGAATGCAGCATTGTGACCTGTGACAACAGGATACCAGTGAAGAATTTCATGAGAATCAAAGTAAATCCGATAGGGAAAGAAGCCTGTGACTTGGAGTAAACATTCAGCGAGTATTACATACAATGTCTATTTTCTAATTGCACCAACACTGAAGTAAGGTTTTTGGTAAATACAATGTGGAAGCTTTAGGTTAGACAAGGCATACATAAAATAATGGGACAGCACCCCATCTCACTACATGCTTAGTTTTTTCCGGAACAACACTGAATGCACATACGTACTATTCCTTGGTCATGCCAATAATAATAATATAACAATAATAACTGTAACTCTTCATTTCCATCCATTTTACTGCTTTAAGACAATTACACTTAAATTGTAATCAACGATCCTGTTACGTTTTTCACTCTCATTAAAATCAGAGCGATAAGGCTGCAGTATTTAAAACGATCCATCACCTTGAAAAAGAGTTTAATCTTGAAAATTTTAAGTGATAATAATCACCAAACCAAATCCAAAGAAAAATTAAATTTTGACCACTAAATGGATCTAGAAAAGATGATCAAGGTAAAGAATACCGGGGAACAAACAAATACACCCAAGAGGCCTATGCACAAGTTTCATCAAAATGAGACAGAAATAAATCCCTGATAAATATAGATGCACCCTTCAAATTGAGGTAAGTTGAACATATCTGGGAAAAATAATCAACCACCTTGTGGTTTTATCAAAATTAACTTTAACAATACCATCGACGTCGTGTCGAATTCTAAAGACTAGGGACCTCTGTTTTAATTCACGTCATATAAAGCTTTCATCTTGAAATTTATTTGTGTCCTTGAAAAAAAAATATTTGGGGAGACAATCACTACCCAGTAAGGTACATACGTATGTACGTGCCTCCTTACATACGCACCAACCATTCTTAATCAAAGTAAAAAAATCAAGGGAAGGGGAATAATAATAATAATAATAATAATAATAATAATAATAATAATAATAATAATAATAATAATAATAATAATAATAATAATAATAATAATAATGGGTTAAATAGCAAAACTCAGCAATGATGGAAAGAAATGAAGGAATAAACGACAACGACGTAAATGGAACCTCTGGCAACAGAGGAGCTTCGTCCGGCAACCAGGTATTCAACCCAATTGAAAGGGAAGACGGTCAGGTACTTGGAGGTCGTCATCCAGCAACTGATCACCACAATGACAGTAATCAACCGCCTGAGATTGGAGCTACAGAAGCAAAAAGGAAGAAATGGACAAGAGAAGAAAATAAGGAAATATGGAAATGCTACATCAGAAGCAACCCGACGGAGAGAGGATATAGAAGATTGGTCAACATCTGGAATGAGAGGAATAACACCCCCCAAACAGAGCAGAGGCTGGCAGACCAAGTAAGGAACATAAAGAAAAACAATTGGCTCTCTCCAACAGAAAGAGAAGAACTGGAAAGGGATATGTCACACGAATTGAGAGACGATGCCACAGAAGACGACAGGGAGGATGAGGTATCAAACAACGACACACGAAGAAACACCGACGAAGTAACAGAGAGGACGGAATGGGTAGAAAAGATTAGACAATGGATGGACCCAGATACAGAGAGAACAAAGATCCCCTCCATGAAAGCCTACAACACCAAGAAATTAAGGGAGAAAACAAGTGAGGTCAATGAAATAATGGGCGAAAACAAGTGAGGTCAATGAAATAATGGGCATAATACACACCACCAGTATCACAGAAACAAATAACTTGGTACATGCAGGAGCAAGATTAGTAGCAGAACTGATGGGGATTCGAACACCAACACCACCAACCCAACCCAACAGAAACCAAAACAGCAACCTCCTTGGAAAAGGCGCCTGGAAAAGCAAATCATGGTGATGAGATCTGACTTGAGTAAACTGAAAGAGATGGCAGAAAAAAGGCTAAGAAGCAAGAAAACAAGGGAGGAACTCAAGGAGAAATAAAAAGTACAAGAGAGGGGACTAAACAACACAATACAAGATGTAAAACAGAGGCTTAAGGCCAAAGCACATAAGATCCAACGGTACATGAACAGGAATAAGGGATACCAACAGAACAAACTATTCGGAACCAACCAGAAAAGACTATAGCCAACTAAGAGGGGGAAGACAACCACCCAGAAATTCCTGAAGCCGAACCAAGTAAGAAACTCTGGGAAAACATATGGAGTAATCCGGTATCACACAACAAACATGCAACATGGCTCCAGGAAGTCAAGGAAGAAGAAACAGGGAGAATAAAAACAAAAATTCACAGAGATCACGACAGACACAGTCAGACACCAACTAAAGAAAATGCCCTACACCCACGAATAGCAGAACAACTCCAGCATTGTACCTCAAATCACCATGCACCCAAATGGATGACCACAGGAAGAACATCCTTAGTACAACAAGACAAGAGTAAGGGAAATATAGCCAGTAACTACAGGCCTATCACCTGCCTACCAATAATGTGGAAGTTACTAACAGGTATCATCAGTGAAAGGCTATACAATTACCTAGAGGAGACAAACACCATCCCCCACCAACAGAAAGGCTGCAGAAGGAAGTGTAGGGGCACAAAAGACCAGCTCCTGATAGACAAAATGGTAATGAAGAACAGTAGGAGAAGGAAAACCAACCTAAGCATGGCATGGATAGACTATAAGAAAGCAAACGACATGATACCACACACATGGCTAATAGAATGCCTGAAAATATATGGGGCAGAGGAAAAACACCTCAAGCTTCCTCAAAAAATACAATGTGCAACTGGAATACAATACTTACAAGCTCTGGAATAAGACTAGCAGAGGTTAATATCAGGAGAGGGATCTTCCAGGGCGACTCAAGGTCCCCACTACTCTTCGTAGTAGCCATGATTCCCATGACAAAAGTACTACAGAAGATGGATGCCGGGTACCAACTCAAGAAAAGAGGCAACAGAATCAACCATCTGATGTTCATGGACGACATCAAGCTGTATGGTAAGAGCATCAAAGAAATAGATACCCTAATCCAGACTGTAAGGATTGTATCTGGGGACATCAGGATGGAGTTTGGAATAGAAAAATGCGCCTTAGTCAACATACAAAAAGGCAAAGTAACGAGAACTGAAGGGATAAAGCTACCAGATGGGAGCAACATCAAACACATAGATGAGACTGGATACAAATACCTGGGAATAATGGAAGGAGGGGATATAAAACATCAAGAGATGAAGGACACGATCAGGAAAGAATATATGCAGAGACTCAAGGCGATACTCAAGTCAAAACTCAACGCCGGAAATATGATAAAAGCCATAAACACATGGGCAGTGCCAGTAATCAGATACAGCGCAGGAATAGTGGAATGGACGAAGGCAGAACTCCGCAGCATAGATCAGAAAACCAGGAAACATATGACAATACACAAAGCACTACACCCAAGAGCAAATACGGACAGACTATACATAACACGAAAGGAAGGAGGGAGAGGACTACTAAGTATAGAGGACTGCGTCAACATCGAAAACAGAGCACTGGGGCAATATCTGAAAACCAGTGAAGACGAGTGGCTAAAGAGTGCATGGGAAGAAGGACTAATAAAAGTAGACGAAGACCCAGAAATATACAGAGACAGGAGAATGATAGACAGAACAGAGGACTGGCACAACAAACCAATGCACGGACAATACATGAGACAGACTAAAGAACTAGCCAGCGATGACACATGGTAATGGCTACAGAGGGGAGAGCTAAAGATGGAAACTGAAGGAATGATAACTGCGGCACAAGATCAGGCCCTATGGACCAGATATGTTCAAAGAACGATAGACGGAAATAACATCTCTCCCATATGTAGGAAGTGCAATACGAAAAATGAAACCATAAACCACATAGCAAGCGAATGCCCGGCACTTGCACAGAACCAGTACAAAAAGAGGCATGATTCAGTGGCAAAAGCCCTCCACTGGAGCCTGTGCAAGAAACATCAGCTACCTTGCAGTAATAAGTGGTACGAGCACCAACCTGAGGGAGTGATAGAAAACGATCAGGCAAAGATCCTCTGGGACTATGGTATCAGGACGGATAGGGTGATACGTGCAAACAGACCAGACGTGACGTTGATTGACAAAGTCAAGAAGAAAGTATCACTCATTGATGTCGCAATACCATGGGACACCAGAGTTGAAGAGAAGAGAGGGAAAAATCTGTAAGTATCAAGATCTGAAAATAGAAATAAGAAGGATATGGGATATGCCAGTGGAAATCGTACCCATAATCATAGGAGCACTAGGCACGATCCCAAGATCCCTGAAAAGGAATCTAGAAAAACTAGAGGCTGAAGTAGCTCCGGGCCTCATGCAGAAGTGTGTGATCCTAGAAACGGCACACATAGTAAGAAAAGTGATGGACTCCTAAGGAGGCAGGATGCAACCCGGAACCCCACACTATAAATACCACCCAGTCGAATTGGAGGACTGATAGAGAGAGAGAAAAAAAAACAATAATAATAATAATACTGCACTACACCTATTTCATTTTTATAAACAATCTCCTGGAAAAACAAATAATTCTTGATCTAATTTTCAAATAATTCTTGATCTAATTTTAAAGAACAGAGCCACCGAATATCATTGTTTTTATATATATATAAATGGAACATATATTATCTTTCTGACGTTTATACTGACAATGATCTTGAAATACCGGTCGAAGTTTTTTTTGGGAAAATTATCATCAATCCGCATCGTAGCATCAAGATATAAAGGGAACGTTACTACTACTACTACTACTACTACTACTACTACTACTACTAATAATAATAATAATAATAATAATAATAATAATAATAATCACGAAACAGGATATTCGTAATCAATAAGATGTCAACCTGGACATCTACAAACTCCCAGAATACGAAAAATAATTAAAAATTTCTGAATCCAATGAAAAAGATAGAGAAAGTTTCTAGTTAAGTCTACTAGACTCATTTCTTAACTGCCTTTGTATGGAAGTCTCCTCGTCAGGAAACTCACCCCAGATCTCTGCATATATTCGAGACAACAAACACGCTCTTCATATGTTAGTTTTTTATATCAAGAATCCAATAGCGAGAGAGAGAGAGAGAGAGAGAGAGAGAGAGGACGAGAGAGAGAGAGACGAGAGAGAGAGAGAGAAGAGAGAGGGGGGGGGGGGGGATATCATTGGCATGCTCAAGGGTTCTTGTTCCAGAAGAAATTGAAATAGTTATCCTAATGGACTCGTGTCATGTCTGGTCTGGCATTTTGGAATGAAATAAAACATGACTGCCGAAAGGAATACAAGAACAATACGCAACACGCTCATCTAAAATATTGGAATGCAGTCTCAAGCATTCTAGACTTTGAAACTAATTTTGTTTGCAGTAAAATTCATAGTATTCATTACATAATAATAATAATAATAATAATAATAATAATAATAATAATAATAATAATAATAATAATAATAATAATAATAATAATAATAATTACCTTGCAAGCAGGAGGCAAATTATTTTTCAAATGTAAACTGCTGATGCACTGGAAGGACTTAGAAATCAGGCTTTTGAACTTCAAGTATTTGGTTGTGTTTGCTATCCTCGACTAAGAGTTGTTGTTAGCCTGAACAAGTAATTTCCAATCGTAAAACTGTCTTATTAATTAAAATTTAATAATCAAAGGCTAATATTCTTATCCTTTTGACTTATTATCCTAAATCCGAAAGTTAAACAGAAATGTCAAATAACATGACAATCAAATGAAACAAAATTAATTCACTGGAATATTCTTAACGGAAACTTTTTATAAGGTTTACTTATTTAGTAAAATGACTTTTCATTTACATGACCCAAACTTTGGTAAACCAAGTTACACCATGTCTACAATTTTCATATTTCTAGTATGAGTGAGAAGCCACGGCTCATTAAACCACAAATACGTTTTCCATGCACTATGTGATAATTAGACGACGTTTGCAGGTATCAGTCAATTACCGGAACCGAGTGCTTCCTTTGCAAACGCTAATCCCCTTGACGAAGTTAGACTCTGTAATACCAACAGTCCATACCGCTGGAACTGACTGGTGCAATTGGTGTATTGTGAATCCGACCCACTCGCGTCTCGACCTGAAGTCCTCAGGAGGTGACAAAGGATACTCGAGATTGAAGCTTCATCAAAAACTGCATTCAGTCTATCACACTGGTGATTAATTTGTTCAAAAACTTCATGATGAAATAAAGGAACTTTTCTAATCATGTTTTAGAGAAACAAGGCAAGAACGAAAGCAAAACTAAAATCTGCAAGAAACTAACTTTCTTAAAAGGTATTCACGAGCTTCAAGAGATTAAAGAAATTTTGTAATATTACATATTATAAACATCTACTATATTGTTCCTCTAGTTCGGTAAGAGTATCAACTTAGATACAATTCATTATGTATGTTATCAATACTCGATAAGAAACGCCTGGAAAAAAAGAAGGAACTAGAAACGTGTGCCTGCTGAAGGCTGGGGAAATGTATACACAAGGCGTAAAAAAATAACAGTAATGGAGTACAATATGTATATATAATATACATATACATACATATACA
>NC_061090.1:41116085-41163585 GCF_015104395.2 Macrobrachium nipponense
TACTGAAAATGTAAAAGATTCTGACAAAATTTCTTTTATTTTCTTATTTCCAAAAGTTGAAAGATCCAAAGGGAAGAGAAGTATTCATTTACCTAAAAACAGCCGACGATAAAAACAAAAAACACACACACACAGAAGCACACAAGTAGATGTCTCCTCACCGATAGCCCATCTGTGCAGCTGCAACCACAGTTTCAAACAGGAATAACAAAAAAATCGAACCGAACACAGCCATCAAACAAAAGTTCTCTCACCACAGCCTCCATTGTTAGCCGTTTGCATAGGAGATCGATTCAATACCGAGGAGAATCTGTTCGTATTTTTTTTCTTTTTCTTCCTTTTCTCTTTTCCTCCTTTGATATCGTTCACTCTTGCTAAGCAACGAGATGCAACCGTCTCCCTCACCATACTCACTCTTGCTCCCTGGTAGCCTTTCTATCCCTTCCCGCCCCTTTGCCACAATTTTGTTCAACCCATCAAAGTGAAATGTTTTTTTTTTTTATTATTCTTTCATTATTCCTTCTATTAAATACCCCGTTCATTTCGGCCGCATCTCGAGCAAAGCACATCTATTTTCGAAACAATTCATATCAGCCAGCTCAATTTATAATCCTGAGTTGCCTGACAGTAGTAGCATGAAAATAACTAAATAAAGAATTTACAACTATGACATGCACAAATTAGGATATGTTTAACAAAATCGTAAATCCTGAAGTTGATCAGAAAGGTAGGAGGTGTAAAAAAAAAAAAAAAGTTTTTGAAGCCAAAAAAAATCTTCATTCATTAACAGTAAGAAGGAAAACTAAATGCTGGAAATCAATATGGGCTGTAGGTCTGTCAGCTTGCCTCATTTTTCCGGCCTTTTCTCAGGTCCATTTAAAAACTAGATCCAAAGCATTTCACAAATGACCATCATTTGGAAATGCCCCGAAAACTTTCCGCCTAGACTTTCGTACCTTGGAACTGGCTAGTCTCTGAACCATTAACATTTTCCCTGTGGAGGAACAGACCAAATCAAATTCTGGATCACTCATATCGGTTTACCGCTTATTATGCAGTTAGGTACGGCAACTAATAACATTTTTAAAAACTTAGTGGCTGACAAATGCAACACTTAGCAATGAAAGGTGCAGTTTCGTCCTCACTTAAGAGACAAAATTATCTAAATTACCTTTCATAAGAAAATCAGTCTTATTGTTTTCAATGGGCGTCAATGTCTCAAGGAATTTTAAGATTAATTATTAGAGTGATTATCAAAGTTTTATAATTATTAACACTATTTTACATTAATATCACGATTATCTTTATGTTTATCATTACAAGTACTTCATTGTTGCATTTCTGTTTACTGCAATAGTAGATACTATTAACGAGCTGCTGTTCACTGAAGTTCATCGTACCTCACTCCAGACACATCTCTCAGGATTAAAAAAAAAATTACCATCAGTTCCTAGTACTACCTTTCACCGACTGCTTAAATTCTCTCTCTCTCTCTCTCTCTCTCTCTCTCTCTCTCTCTCTCTCTCTCTCCTTTCTCTCTCTGAAGAGAAGTAAACAAAAATGAAATGACAGAAAAAAATAAGGAAAACAAAGAACAAGATAAAAGTATGGATGCAGAGATACTCATTGATACTACATATGAGGCAATAAAGCAGCATACCTACGAAGAAATAAATTACGATATGACAACAGAAAAGCAAATCCGAAGAGGCTCTACCCAGATCTACACAATGACGGGAAAGAGGAAAAAATAGACAAGAAAGACAAAATCTGCAACCTTTTGAAAAGAGGGAATTGCAGATTTGGAGAAAGATGTTACTACAAACATCCTAAGGTATGTCACAACTATGAAATATATGGTAAATGTGCATACTTAGATGGCTATGGGGATGATTGCAGAGATCTGCATCCAAAAATATGTAAAAACCTAAAAGAAGGAAAAGGATGTAAGTTCGACAAAAAATGCAAATATATGCACCCTGTAGCCATGAATCATAATCAAATAAATAACCAACCAAGTAATAAAATCCAAAATAAGAAAGAAACAAATAAAGAGAGAAATCAAGAATATCAGGTAAAAGAGAAAAGCAAACCACCAATGAGATATGCAGAGGTGTCAGCAAAAAATTTCAAAGCATCAGCTCCGAAATTCTACTCAAGAGATAATAACTGTATTTATTATGCAAGAGGATATTGCAGAAACGGAGAAAATTGCAGATTCAGACACAAAATGAATAATTATGATGAAGGAAGATCAAATATTATGGAAAAGTTGGATTTTTTAATGTCAGAATTTCTGGAAATGAAAAAAAAAGAACAACATACCAGAACAGGAAAGAGACATGGGAAAATCCTTATTACTACCAATATTAAATGAAGGAGAAAACACGCAAACCATCATAGTGATGAATGCGCAGGGTTTAGTTACGAGTAACTCAAAAAGAAAAATAGAGTACTTAGAAGAACTAACCCAAAATGAAAAGAAAATAGATATAATGAATATAAGTGAAACCTGGTATTCCCAAGAGACTGGGAATGATGATCAAATAAAAGGGTTCCAAACTTATAGATCAGATAGAAAAAAGAAATAGGAATCAAGGGGAACCGCAATATATGGGAAAGACAAAAAACAAGGAAAAATATATGAGAAATATAGTAACTCAGAATGTGAACTAATAGCGGTAGAATTTGAATCTGAAAAATTGATGAACATAGTAATATATAGACCTCCTAATACTAAAGAGTTTGACTTAATAATTGAAAAATTGGATGATATATGTAGAAATCACAAGGACTGGACTATTCTCCTATCTGGTGACTTCAACTTTCCTTTCGTAGAATGGAAAGAACGAATAGGAGATTGTGGTTGTACTTATACATATAAAAAAGAGAGTAATAGTAGTGCAGAAGATAAGAGGCAATTTGAAAAGCTATTAGATATGCTACTAGAATACAACATTCAACAAATAAATCACCTGCCAACAAGAAAGGAAAATACTTTAGACTAGTATTTGTGAACGAGATGAATTATGTTAAAGAATAATAGTTTATAATGCGAGTATTTCAGATCATAATGTCATAGAATTAACAGTTCATTCCAAAGCAAGTGAAAATAGAGATAAGCAAGAAATGAAAAAGAGGGAAGGATATGGAAAATACAACTTCTACAGTAAAATATAAAATGGTCAGAAATTAATGAAGAATTAAACAAAGATTGGGATAACATTTTCGAAGTGAAGACATGTGAATAAGGGTAAATACGGAGATATTATATAAAATATTGGAGAAAATAGTGGATAAATATATACCGAAGAAGAAAAGTAAACATCATTCATGCATACCAAGAGACAGAAGGATCTTGTTCCAGAAAATCAGAAAGTGGAAAAAAGGTCTTGCAAAAGAAAAAAATGCATGGAAAGTTTAGAACTAAAAAGTAAGATAGAAAAATGCAGAACAAAAGATTATACAATCAAAAGAAAATGAAAAACGGGACTTGGAAGAAAAAACCCTATTAAATATCAAGCAAAACCCCAAAACTATTATACTCATATGCGAAGAAGATGAATAAAAGAAGAATAGAAATAGGCCCTCTGAGAATTGAAGGGAGATTAACGAATGAAAAAAAGGAAATTTGCAACATACTGGCAGAACGATATAAGAGAGAATTCACCCCTAGAATAGATAATGAAGATAATGATATAGAAGTAAGGGACGAAAATAGTGAATATTTAGCTGACATAGAAATTAATGAAGCTGATATTGTGCAGGCAATTAATGAAATTAAAAATGGAGCTGCTGCAGGGCCGGATGGAGTCCCTGCTATTTTGTTAAAGAAAGTAGTTCATTCTATCGCAAAGCCACTTGCAATATTATTAAGACAAAGTGTAGATACAGGCAAGATTTATGATGAGCACAAATTAGCATATATCACCCCTACTTTCAAAAGTGGATCAAGACTAGAGGCAAGTAATTATAGGCCTGTGAGTCTAACATCACATATTATGAAAGTGTATGAAAGGGTAATGAAGAAAAATATTATGAAACATTTAATAAAAAATAATTTGTTTAATATAGGACAACACGGTTTCGTACCCGGAAAAAGTACACAAACCCAACTGTTAGTCCACCGTGAGAACATATTCAAAAATATGAAAAGCGGAAATGAAACAGATGTGGTTTATCTAGACTTTGCAAAAGCTTTTGACAAAGTAGACCATAATATATTAGCAAAGAAAATTAGAAAACACAATATCGTAGATAAAGTAGGAAGATGGTTAAAAGAATTTTTACACAACAGAAAACAGATAGTTATTGCAAACGATGAGAAATCGGATGAAACCAAGGTAATATCCGGTGTGCCACAAGGTACGGTGCTAGCTGCAATATTGTTTGTTATTATGATTGAAGACATAGACAGTAATGTTAAGGATTCGGTAGTGAGTAGTTTCGCTGATGACACAAGAATAAGTAGAGAAATTACTTGTGATGAAGATAGGAACGCTCTACAAAGAGACCTTAACAAAGTATATGATTGGGCAGAGGTAAATAGGATGGTATTTAACTCTGATAAATTTGAATCAATAAATTATGGAGACTGAGAAGGAAAGCTATATGCATATAGGGGACCTAATAATGAGACAAATCACAAATAAGGAAGCAGTTAAAGACCTTGGTGTGATGATGAATAGGAACATGTTATGCAATGATCAAATAGCCATTCTGTTGGCAAAATGTAAAGCAAAAATGGGAATGTTGTTACGGCACTTCAAAACAAGAAAAGCTGAACACATGATTATGCTTTATAAAACATATGTTCGTAGTCCACTTGAATATTGCAATATGATATGGTACCCACACTATCAAAAGGATATTGCACAAATAGAGAGTGTACAAAGGTCCTTTACAGCTAGAATAGAAGAAGTTAAGGACCTAGACTACTGGGAAAGACTACAATCCTTAAAATTATATAGTCCTAGAAAGGAGAAGAGAAACGCTACATGATAATTCAGGCATGGAAACAGATAGAAGGAATAACAGAAAATATCATGGAACTAAAAATATCAGAAAGAGCAAGCAGAGGTAGATTAATAGTGCCCAAAACTATACCAGGAAAAATAAGGAAAGCACACAGAACATTAATCCACTACGCACCAGCATCGATAATGCAGCGTCTATTCAATGCGTTGCCAGCTCATCTGAGGAATATATCAGGAGTGAGCGTAGATGTGTTTAAGAATAAGCTCGACAAATATCTAAACTGCATCCCAGACCATCCAAGATTGGAAGATGCAAAATATACCGGAAGATGTACTAGCAACTCTCTGGTAGACATTAGAGGCGCCTCACACTGAGGGACCTGGGGCAACCCGAACGAACTGTAAGGTCTGTAAGGTCTCTTTTGTAACCCAAGATGTACTTCTGTACAAAATGATCACCATTTTCATTAAGCAGTTGATTCCATTACGATCTGACTGAAGTCCCTCCAACTGAGAAAAGATGTGATGACAGACAGACAGACTAACGATCCCCCTTCATGTACATCTAAATGTGATAATTTACCACATTACCAAGTTTGATCGCAATCTTTCTACCATGAAATGTATAAAAAGATGAATTAACAAGATAAATGTAACAGACAGTCAGATGATCTGCCTCCAAGCATATCTCTACATGATAGCCTTCACTATGTCCGAGGAATTTAAGATGTCAAGTATTACGAACGATCCTCCTAAAAAATCAAATGTTTGCAATATGCTGGTAACTATAAAGACAGTACATTTCCAAGTAGCAGTAATTTGTACAACTCAAAAATTCTGAAGAATGCTGAGATGGGGAATTTGCCACCGAAAGGAATAATAAAAAAATGTTGCCTTCTATGGATGAGAAATCATAGGTACCATGATGACAGAAACTTGGATAGAAGGGAGAAAGCAAGAAAAAATTATAATTAACACCAATTGCTAATCATTCCCAGTTGTAAGAGGCTTAACGTCCCTCATTCATCACTTTATGTTGCTAATATATGCAGAATTAAGTATGGAAATATGAGAATCTCTTGCAGCACAGAATCGAATCGCAAAGAAGCACAGAAATGGAATGTTAAAGTTTTTTGTTATCATAGTTAATGTTGTTAAAAATAATTCTACAGAAACATCTGAGTATAACTATGTTACAACATAATTTGTACAAATGCTATGAACAGACTATTAATATAAAAACAGAGACGATAATACTCTTGAATAATTAAAACAATTCATTAAGTGTCAATATTTCCAACACTAAGAAAATAAAAAGTTTTGCGTAAATGAAAAGATTTGCGTTCTTTTTTTTTTGTACCAAAATATAGATATTAGGGGCACGAGAGCTTCAGTATGTCTTACACATCAAACGTTTTATAGAATTCACGAGAAATAAATAATACAAAGTGATACAGCTTACAACATTCGTTAATATAGAAACTTTCACAAAAAAAATAAAACTGACCAATATGAGCAAGTTAAAAGAGAAATAATGGGCTGCCAGTCAAACGCTCGAGATAAGAGGAAAGGACACGTTGAGGCACTTAATAAACAAAGCTAGCACTCCAATTGGTGTAGGAGTTTACAGAGGATGAAACGTCCTGACGCAGAGCTCCTCACTTAGCCAATAGTTACAAATCTAATGATTCTCGATACCAAAGTCAACCAATATATATGGGATTTGTAATTTCTATTTCTTCTCGATATATATATATATATATATATATATATATATATATATATATATATATATATATATATATACATACACATACACATACACACACACTGTGTAATACACAATACTATTCTTACTGTACGACAGCTCATGTTATCATCTGCAGTGTCACAGGATCACAAAAAACTAATTTAATCTCATGGATAGTTTTCTCAAAATAATAATAATAATAATAATAATAATAATAATAATAATAATGATAAAAAAAGAAACCCACAAAATCACTGTGTAACGTGTTTTATTTCTAAGTATTTACATTTAATTTTACTCCACACTCACATAAATGACAGCTCAACGAGAAGTTCCACAAGACTGCTGGGCCTTGACCCAGGCTGACAACCTACACATCTCTTGAAAATGGGCCCCAGATAGGGCCTGAAAGTACTTGAGTGTGGAGTAAAATTAAATGTAAATACTTAGAAGTAAACACGTTACACAGTGATTTTGTGGGTTTCTTTTTCAATCTTCAGAAGAAAACTGAAAGAAGTTTTTGTTTGGTTGATGATAATAATAATAATAATAATAATAATAATAATAATAATAATAATAATAAAACACAGCGATAATTACGATAACAGTAAACACTAATTAATGGCGAGAACCAAATATCCAAATATGATGTCACAGGTGAGTATATATAATTTGATGTTCATCAAATCCATCGTCTTTGTAATATCTCCAATTCCAAGCTCCCCGCCCATAACAAATCCTTCTCAACCTACGTAGTGTCAGTGCTTCTACTTTCCTATACTTTTTATGCTCTCCCAAACTCAGATAGGTCTCTTTCCTTCTCTTTTCTCAATATCTCAGAAATGCTCTCTCACCTATTATGTTCTAACAATCTGAGACATCCTTTTTGCCTTCTAAGCTCTTTGTTTTCACAACTCGATATTGATCTCTTGGCTTTTATTTCTCACAAACGGAGACACAACCTTCAAATACAGGTCTTTTCCAACTCTGCTGTCATTCAATAACTCTTCAAGATTCTTAATGCAATGGCCGAGTTCTTACCTTTTGCATGTTCAATACACAGATCTTGGATAGGAGAGTCGACTTCATGGACCAGACTCCTTTGCGCGCACACGCACGCATGCACACACACACAACAACAACAACAACAACAACGGTGATAGCCTGAAAATGAAGCTGAGAAATCTATTTTCCCACGAATATTTTTCAGACTTAATTATGACAACGATCAAATACTTCTAATAATCTTAATCTTTAGAGTTTCTGCAATTATTACGAAAGAAAAATGGATATTAACTTCTGTTTTAATATCGTCGAACTGGAAATGCTAAATCTAGAACCAGACAGAACTCCTATTTTGCGCTGGATATTATGCCGAGCATAACAACAAACTAATCTGTGACAGAACATCTTTCGAGAATCTGGACGGTCTACACTTATCACATAAACTTGACAAATTACTAAAATAGGAAAATTCGTAAACAGCACTCTTATTCAACTTGTGAATGTATAAACATCTCAATGTAAAGGGGTCACCCTTGGGTGCTTCAGTGAGAAACTGGAAAATTTTAAGCATTTTCATATTTAGCAGTCGCATATTTAGATCGGAATTTTTCTAGGTTAAATGCTATAGCAACATAATTCTTGAAAACGGGATCACACCAAAACATGCTTCGTCTTGTCAACCGACTAAAATTTAAGTCTTGCGAAAACATTATCTCCAATATATCTGGAAAAATAATGACAATGTTCGAAAGGCAATTTCGTGTAAGTATAACCACAAACATGCTGTTCTTCACTATCTCCCCAAAAAGTCTAACATTATTGCAGAACTTAACATGATGAAGGAATAGTTTTTTATAGAGAATTAGCTGAGAAATACAATAATAATAATAATTTTCTCTTTTGGTCTATCACAGTCATCCTATTAAACTGGGTGGTTTTTATAGTGTGGGGTTGTTCCAGGTGGCATCCTGCCTCCTTAGGAGTCCATCACTTTTCTTACATGTTTGCTATTTCTAGAAGCACATTCTTCTGCGTGAATCCTGGAGCTAATTCAGCATCTAGATTTTCCAGGTTCCTTTTCAAGGATCTTGGGATCGTGCCTAGTGTTCCTTGATTATTGGTACAATTCCACTGGCATATCCCCATATTCTTACTTCTATTTTCACTTCTTGATCCCTATAAATTTTTTATCTTTCTTTCTCATCTATTCTGGTTATGGAGGAGTTATGGGAGTTCCATTTCACAACGTCCTGGAGAGAAAGAGAGGGTGTAAATGGTGGATGGATGCTTAATGATTGAATTGGCTGTTGGTGCAGCTGGAGTTGATTGTTAGGATCAGAGTTTTGAATGAGTCTTTAGGCAAAGCCTGTGATAGTCAGCAGTGTTGGCAGCAGTCTGTGAAGAGAGTAATCAAGGCATTGTAAGTCAGTTAGGTTATGTGTTATTGATTTGTTGTTTAGTTTGATATAGTTTGCTTTATTGATTTGTTGTTTAGTTGTTGTTGAGTTTGATATTGTTTGCTTTAGAGTTGTTGTGCCTGTGCTGTTGGATCTGTTGTGCTTATGAGTTCCTGTTGAGTTCTATGTGAGTTGTTGTGGTTGTGAGTTGTTGAGGGCTGTTGTTGGTGAGCTGTTGTGATTCCTTGGTGTTGTTAGTGGGTATGTGTGTTGCCTTTTTGTGTTGGTGACTGTTTATGCAGTGGTCTTTTGTTTTGATTTTATTTCGTGTTTGTTGTTGTGTTGTTGAGTTGTGGTTGTGTTCCTTGTTGGTTTGCTGTGTTGTGAGTTGTGGTCCTTCTGTGTTGTGTTATTGTTGTGCTGTTGGGTTATGGGGTTGTGGTCCCTGGTTGTTATTTTGTTGTGGGGTTGTGGTTCCTGGTTGTTGTCTTTGTTGTTGTTAGTGTTTCAGCGACCTCGACCAGCAGACATCACAGCATAGCCCTGAGTATCTGCAGTTGGGGGAGTACATGTTTGTTTTTGTGTGTGTGTGTGTGTGTAGGTAAGTCAATTGTGCTGCGTGTATTCCGTAGTGTAAAGAGGAAAAGGAAAGTGTGACTGAGGGTGAGTTTGGCAGCTGAATTGGTTAAGTTGTGTGTGTGTGTGTGTGTGTGTGTGTGGGGGTTGCCTGCTTGATTTTTAAGCTTGTGATCCCGCCACCTGGTGTCCCATGATATAGTGATACCTTCTTTGATTTTGTCAATCAATGTCACATCTGGTCTAGTGGCACATATCACCCTATCTGTTCTGATACCATAGTCCAAGAGGACCTTGCCTGATCATTTTCTATCACTCCCTCAGGTTGGTGTTCGTAACACTTATTACTGCACACTAGCTGGTGTTTATTGCACAGGCTCCAGTGGAGGGAATTTTGCTACTGAATCATGCCTCTTATTGTAATGGGTTCTGCGCAAGTACCAGTCATTCACCCGATATGTGGTTTATGGTCTAGTTTTTCATATTGCACTTCCTGCATATGGGGGAGTTGTTATTTACAAACTATGGTTCTTTATACATATCTGGTTCTTAGGGCCTGATCTTGTGCCACTGTTAGCATTCCTTCTGTTTCCTTCTTGAGTTCTCCTCTCTCTTGCCTTTGCCATGCTACATCACTGGCCAGTTTTTTAAGTCAGTCTCATGTTGTCCGTCCATTGGTTTGTTGTGCCATTCGTCCATTCTGTTTGTCATTCTTATTCCTGGGGGGAGGTGAATTTTATGGTAAAAATTTGGTAGCCCTAGCTGTCAACTCCAAACGTTATAAAAAATTAGGGGGTATGGTAAAGCGGGGTTATGGCCCCTTTAGTAACAGCCCTCGAATTTTGGCTCTTGACTAAAACCTTTCTGGGGGGGGGAAGTGAGTCTATGGTAAAAATTTGGTAGCCCTAGCTGTCAACTCCAAAAGTTATAAAAAATGAGGGGGTATGAAAAAGATGGGCTAAGACACCCCCTAGAAGCAGCCCTAGAATTTCAAATTACGAGTCTATGGTAAAAATTTGGTAGCCCTAGCCTTCATAATCTGGGCGTGCATAGTGAACAAACAAACAGACAGACAGACAAACAAACAGACAAACTGCCTTTTATATGTATAATATTATTGTTAGTTTTTCTTTTGTGAGCTGCCTCTTTTTTATCTTGCCACCCCATCCTCACCCCCACTTTTTTTTTTTGGACTTATGTGTTATAACCTATATACAGTGCTGCCTTTGCAGATATATATTTTCTTAATCAAATTTTTTATGCTTATTTCATGGTTTTGACATTACATTGAAAATTTAACTGAAGAGATTTTGTTGATCCTTGAAGTCGTAATTCTGGTGAGGAGGTATTAACTTGTTGCTGACATTACGATACTTCAATATTTTGTATAAACACTTTACTCCTATTAATTCTCTTTTTCCGTGGTTCGATGATCACTGCCCCAACAAAGATGTTGGATGGGTGTGTGTGTGTGTGTGTGTGTGCATAGATGGGTGAGCATTAAGCGGTCAAGAAAAATATATGATTTCGGTTCTGTTATACCTATTCTAGTAAGATTTAGGTACGGTACTTTTTGAAAGCAATTCGTCTACACTATGATAGGTACGTACTCATGGCAATACATATATAACAGTTTATCACTCTTGGGAAACGTAGCAGGGATATGTACGGACACATACCATATCCAGAGTATTTTCTTTTATTTGACGTTTCGCTACATTTTGGTGGCTGCATTTATGTGTAATATTTTCAAACTATAAAGGAGAAACACGTTACAAAGGCAGAAATTTACAATTCGGTACTATACATAATTACATTGAAAATGCACAAGTATAAAAATTATTAAGAGCTAAAAACAAGTAAAAAAATAACAAACAATATTTAAAAGAATTTTTACAGTACTAGCAACTATTTGTAATATAAACATAGAATAAACGAAGTATACATTAAAATATTAAAATACGTAAAGAGGATGGGCACTGCTATCTCTATTCAATCTTGCGTTAAATTTCACTTCGCAGATGTTTTCAGAGGTTCCTTGTGGAAGAGATAAATAGTTGGTTTATTACTCCTGTTACAGACATGTTTATAGTTTCAAAGCATTAAGGCATAAATATCTAATCATATTAATGAATTTACTACACTGGTAATAACTTGCAAAAGAGAATTATATAAACAAGAACATATATATTTACAAGACTGGAAAAAGCAGGTAGGGCATTTTGTTGTCTAGCTTATATCATATTTGACACCTGCCATTATGAAACTATCATTATAATATAAAATAAAAGTGACTGAAAGAAAAAATGAAAAACAACTTTTTTCAAGTTATTTCACCAGATTTTGGATGAGAAAAAATATCCTATGATGAAAATATTCAGAGAAAATGTAAATTTTTCATGTCATACCGACAAAAGTATGCTTATAGGAACAGCAACATTGTTTATGAAAAATCAAATATAAACAGTGTTCCTTTTCATTTAGGCTAAAGGGCTAAGGGAATAAATGTCAAAATAAATCAAAAGTAAAATGCAGAGATCGGCAAAAGAATGTCTCTCTTTTTGTTCACCAAATGAAACAAAAAAAACTCAGAATCGATTAGTCCCATTACAGCATCGTGAAAAGATAACTTTACTTTCACTATAAACATCTTTAAAAATGAAGATAAAATTGAGTACAGGTCTTAATTGCCGTTACCTTATCCTACACAAGATACTCATAGAATCCTTAGAAGAGAAATGAAAATTATAAATAATTATTGGTAACCTGAAGGTGAACCTCAAATTTAATCTTTAAACCGAGTCTTCTTCGCAACAGTTTTTCTGTTCTAAGAAGTAAGGTTGAAAAAGCTTTAGAATACTCAAACAGGTCTTGCAATTACATACACATTACATAAAAACATATGTATATATGTATGTATGCATGTATATTGTGTATGTTCCAACAAAACTCTGAAAAGCTTGAGCAATTTCAACCAAAATTGATATACGTATGACTTATTATCTGGGAAAGAATACTGTGGGGGTAAAACATCCCTGGCATCAAAAGGGGTGGGGGTGAGAAGGGTCACAGGTAGCAAAAATACGAAAACGACAGACATTAAGTGTCTATTCCATAGTTTTTGAGGTTACTGAAATGTATAGTGATACTCCTGATGCCCTTTAATTCCAAGCCCAGCCCTGTTAGGAAGAGGGGCAAGAAGGGCAAGAAGGAGAAGGTGAAAAGAAAATGTCAAAAATGACAGATATTTGTTTTAATCCTTAGCTTTTGAGGTCACGGAGATGAATAGTGACAGGCAGCACCGGGTTGGTCAACTAGTGTATGTATGAATATATATGTATATATATATATATATATATATATATATATATATATATATATATATATTATATATACATATATATACACTAGTTGACCAACCCGGTGCTGCCTGGGAAAACTCTGAATGACATCTCTCTCTCTCTCTCCTTTTCCTGTTAGGATAGTTGCTTCAATTACAGAATACTTCTTTGTTGTTTAATACTCAGAACACGGGAGCTGTTGAAGCCTTTAAACCACGACTAACCTCAGGGCTACACAAAATCTACAGCGCAGCCATATTCAGAGATATAGACGAGTACAGACAATTCCGAGATAGAAAAACGCATTCTAAAACAAGCACTTAATGAAAATAAATACTGTACCATAAAAGCACACAAATAATTATAAATATATATATATATATATATATATATATATATATATATATATATATATATATATATATATTATATATATATCGAGCTACAATGTCCTTTAATATCTAATTCTATATATATACATATATAATATATATATATATATATATTATATATATATATATATATATATGTATATATATAATTATTTGTGTGCTTTTATGGTACAGTATTTATTTTCAGTAAGTGCTTGTTTTAGAATGCGTTTTTCTATCTCGGAATCGTCTGTACTCGTCTATATCTCTGAATATGGCTGCGCTGTAGATTTTGTGTAGCCCTGAGGTTAGTCGTGGTTTAAAGGCTTCAACAGCTCCCGTGTTCTGAGTATTAAACAACAAAGAAGTATTCGGTTTGGCGCCTCAAATCTTCAGGTATGAAGATAACAGGACGTACAGTAAAATGTTATAATGTTACCAAAGTTATTCGTGACATAAATGCAAGAACACTACATTTAAACATGAATTCTTGTCTCATACATACTATATACGTCCCTTCTTTACCTGCAACTATTAAGCTACAAATATCGCTGAATATCCAGTTCGCTAAACTTCGGAAATAACTTGCGCCAAGAAGAAGAATAATTGATAAGTGCTTCGTAACCGTCAGGATTCGAACCATTGCTAGGTTTAGAAACAGTAATAGGACATACTCTAGCAACTAATAGTTTAGTTGACAACGTCACTGTCTATCTTGTATCTGAACTAAGCACAGGTTTGAATCCTTCCAGGGACGAAGCACTTATCATTTGCAATTCCCCTTGGGTGAAAGTTATTCCCGAGATATGGAGAAATATATTAATTAAACGATATCTGTGCCTTATTATTTGCGGACATTTCAAAATATATCACAGCACTTTTTTGTACATTCCTCATCTTCACGGCGCACTGCTGTGAAATACCACAGTGCAACAATCAAGTAACGTGAGTGTTAGTTAAGTAATTCTGGGGTTGGATGATTGTATGTTATCGAGTTATTTTTGCCATTTATTTGGTACATGCAACAGATTACATCTAAAAATAATTCCTAGTATACTATCATGCAAATAAATTTTCAAACAAGTTATTTCCATCAAAGCCAATTACATCCTTAATAAACCGATTATATTACATTAAAACTCACTGACAAATTAACAAAAGCCAAACTGAAGCCTGACAGTAACATAAGCAAGGGTAAAATAATGACTTCCATATGACAGCGATGGTAAGGGATATCATAAAAACTTAACAAAGCCGGAATTTGTCACAAGCTTTTTGGAATATTGCTTTCGTGTTTGAGGAAGATCACTCATCCCTGGTCTCAGCGGGGATTGACTTAAAATCTTTCTAAATCCGTGATTGATACATTTCCATTTTGATGAAACCACACACAAAAATATCCTCAAAATATATACATTCATATGCGCACACGCAAACACGCACCACACACACATTATATATATATATATATATATATATATATATATATATATATATATATATATATATATATATCTGCCTCAAAATAAAAGGCTTGTAATCCCATCACACTACACATTCACTTCTGTACAGCACATAACATCCCACTTCCTAGATTAAAGGCCTTTCAGTTTCATTACATCTAGCAATGCATAAATCAAGCATTTTCTGGGTTCTCTTATCCACTTACGTCACTAAGCCTCAGAACAATATACTCATTTCACTAGACTATCAATCTCCTTTTCCTAAAGATGACTGGCTACCCCACCTCTGCTGATACTCATTACCTTTTTACCAGTTCTTTGAATATAAATTGTTTTTTCTACAACAGAACTGCATTAACATCAAAGAACCTTTGACATGCATGCATTTTTTAAAAATCATTGGCTTATGCAATACTGCCTTCCCAGGCTTTCTCTGACTTGCTATTTCACTCACACAGGCATCGCTCATACCACATCCACTTAACGCCAAACCAGCTTTCTCCTGTGCACATAACTTTGACATAAGCTTCGCTATCATCGTGTGAAACCTTCAGATAAACTCATTTTACCTTCAACACACTTCACATTCATTTCCCATTAGTTTTTCATGAGCTTTAGCTTCATGGATGCCACACGCAGATTTTCTTTTCAACCTTAAACCTAAGACAATATGTCAAATCAAGAAATCTACGCGTCAATCTCACCAGACAAATTCAAATACACAGACAAAATTGACGAACTCCCAAATTCTCCATTTCCTTCATTAAAGCGAAAGCATACGACATACGAAACAAAAGCAAACAGTAAACCCAAATAAATGGAGAAACGTAGAACAACTTGACATTTGGCGAAGACGCTCTTCCCTCTACCGTCGTCTAACTGCATCACATCCTTTCCGCCGTTCCTCCCTCAACGTTCTCTCTCTCTCATCTCCACCAACATTTTCCACCAAGAGCCGTCATCTCCGCACCGTTATATCATTTCCATCTGATTAGAATTTCCATCAGTTATGCTTCGATTATCGTTTATCGCATTACCTTTCCCTTCCGCTTCCCACCGCCTCCCTTATTACTTGGTCAATACATATTTAGAAGGATGAAGAAGCAGCGAGATAGAGGAGGGGTGCGAAATGGAAAATGCACTTTGAATAACAATAATAATAATTGTACGAAAGTAACGACTAAAGTAATGAGAGAAGATAAATTAAAAAACACTAAAAATTAAAACAAAATGAGAGAGAGAGAGAGAGAGAGAGAGAGAGAGAGAGAGAGAGAGAGAGAGAGACTTTAGTTCAGCGATGAAACTTGCTTTCTTAAATACAATAAAAAAAATTTTTCACAAAGTATTAACATTTATTACATATATATATATATATATATATATATATATATATATATATAATATATATATATATATACATATTCATTATTTGGCTAGTTGACATGGCTAATGATTGATTGTGCCTATTAAATCTGGCGTCACAACATCTGGGTAATTGACACCGAAATAAATTAAATAGCAAAAATTAAATTTTAAATAAATTTTATATAAAAATATCTATAAATATATGTACATAAAAATTTCGTTCATATATATACAAGTTCTTACTAGAAAATCTATGTATAATTTAAATTTGGTTGAAGAGGCCCGCCTCCCCCATAAATTTACATAACTGCTCTATATTACAATCCTTTCCAAGAATTGTAGCTAGGATAACATTACCTACTCTGTCACGACCCCAAGACGGGAACCTATGTCTCAAATTCCCGAATCTGGGGCATTCAACCAACAAATGTTTCACAGTCAAGGGCACAGTGCAGTTCTCACAAAATGGAGGATTTTCACGAGACATCAAGAACCCATGTGTGAGTCTTGTATGTTCAATCCTCAATCTGCACAACATCGTTTCTTGTCTCCTTGGCATATAGGGATATGACCAAGGAGACACTGATGACGTGATACTGCCCATTTTTTGATTAGTTAAAATATCCTCCCACTGGGACCGCCAACATTCTTTAATTCTCTGACCCACTAGAGGATATAAATCCCGATATGGTAGTAGGCATCTTGTGGGTTCTGGGGAGTTGACTGCCAACTTTGCCAGTCGGTCAGCTTTCTCATTCCCATCCACCCCAACATGGAAGGCACCCAACAGAACTTTATTTCTTTCCCTCTTCTTTTCAGTAAAATTAGCCATTCCAATGTATCTAAAATCAGAGGGTTTAAAGGGTTAAACGATTCCAGCGACTGAAGAACACTTCTTGGGTCACAATTTATAATAAAATTATTTTCATTCCGAATAAAAACTTGCTTTAAAGCCTTTAAAACTGCATATAATTCTGCCGTAAAAATCGATGCAACAGGTGATAACCTGCCACTTCTCTCTAAATCAGGGAAGGCTACTCCAAACCGACGCCAGCATCTGACTTTGAAGCGTCCGTGAAAACTGCAATGGAGTTATCATGTTGCATGGAGTGTTCTACAAATATTGACCGCATGGCCTCACTGGACAATTCTGTCTTGGTAAAATTAAAATATCTGCAGAATTTTACCTCTGGGAAGTTCCAGGGGGGACTAACTGAGTATTTTGCTGGTAAAATCTCGATCCTTGGCATATTTATTTCACGGACAATCTATACCAGCTCCGAACCAGCAGACGCTTGTAATGTAGATCCAGTGGCACCTCATCAGCATCTACAAGCATGCTCTGGGTGGGAGAGGATTTAAATGCTCCTGTACACACAGTATTCCTCCATGATGAATTGAGTTGAGCATTTTAAGGCTATTTGGCTTCGCAGAAGTGTACACCTCACACCCATAACTTAATTTTGAAAAGACCAAGGCTTTAAATAATCTCAACATCTGAGTTCGGTCTACACCCCACGAAGCGTGAGACAGGACTTTTAGCAAATTCACTGCTTTCAAGCATTTTGCCATAATATAGTTCAGATGTAGAATCCAGGTCAGCTTGCCATAAAAAATCAAGCCAAGAAACCTTGTTTCACCAACACATGGAATTCTCTGCCTATGCATGAACAGATCTGGATCAGGGTGGATTCCCTTTATACGACAAAATTGCATAGTTACCGTTTTACTGCCAGAAAATCTAAAACCATTAACCTCAGCCCACTTTACTATATATCAATGCAGAGCTGAAGATGGCGTTCAGCCACTGCCATCCTTGATGCTGCAAAGGAAATCGATAGGTCATCAACAAAAAGGGTATATGTTATATCTGGGGGAATTATTTTAGAAACCCCATTGATTACCAAGACAAACAAGGTTACACTTAAAACACTTCTTTGTGGTACTCCTTCTCCTTGATTGAACACATCTGACAATGTTGCTCCAACCTGAACCTGAAATAGCCTATTTTTTAAAAAGCCTTAATAAAGAGGGGCAAATTGCCTCTTAGGTTACATTCATAAAGGACCCTCAAAATGCCATATCTCCATGTTGTATCATAAGCCTTCTCTAGATCAAAGAAAACAGTGATGTGATGCTACTTGTTGGTAAAAGCTTCACATATTGAAGATTCCATTTGTACCAATACATCAGTTGTGGTGTGCATACTCTGAGAACCACACTGAGCAGGCGAGAGGTATTTACCTCTTTCCAAGTACATCAATCCTGTGTTCACCATTTTTTCCATGATCTTACACAAACAAGATGTCAATGCAATAGGACGATAATTTTCTGTCTTGAATGGATCTTTTCCAGGTTTCACAAATGGGACTAATTTTAACTTCTCCCAAAGCTTGGGGAAGATATGATCTCGGTATATTCTGTTAATTAGGCTTAATATGAAAAGTCTGGTATTTTCAGGGGTATGCTTAATCATTGAATGTTATATCATCCAGTCCAGGAGCCGATTCATTACATTTATTCAAGGCCGATCCAAATTCTCTAATAGTAAAAGGAGCATTGTATTGCTCATGTCTTAAGGTATTAAAATCAATTTCGATCTGTTCCATTATCTGTCTTTGAGCTGAATAGGGTCTATCATCATTTTTCTTCGCAACATTAGCAAAATGATTAGCAAACTCATTTGCCACTAACTGGGGGTCTGCTACCTCGCAACCATTGATCTTGATAACTGGAGGTTGACAAGGAGTGAACTTGCCTGCTATTTTTCTGACTCTCTTCCAAACTAGAGTCAGACGAGTTTTCGAATTTAGTGAAGATATGAATATCGTCCAAGATTCTTTTCGTGTTTTTTTTATTTCCATGCGAAAATGAGCTCTTGATTTTCGAAATTCTACTCGGTAATACTCACATTTTCGTCTGCGGTATCTGGTGAAAGCAGATCTCATAGTTCTGTGAGTTTCCTGGCATTTACGAGTCCACCAGGGAACTGGCCGGCGGATAAATATGCCCAAAGTCCTAGGTATAGATTGAAGACCAGCCGAGAACATTATTGTATTCACAAAGTCAAGAGCATCATCTACACAGGGATAGTCATCAGCAGAGTCATCTATTGAGCTGTGCTCCTAGAATACTGCCCAATCAGCTTTACCAATGTTCCATTTAGGTAGCCTTGGAGATGGAGGGCTTGATGCTACACTCACCACTATTGGGAAATGGTCACTGGTAAATCTATCATTTATAGTTCTCCAATTAAAGTCAATAAGGCAATCATCACTACATAAAGATAAATCAATAGTTGATAACGTGCATGTTTGAATATGAAAATGTGTAGACTCCCCAGAGTTGAGAATCCCCACATTTTCATCTTCTATGATGGAACCCAAGCATCTTCCTCTCTGATTGGTGACGATGTCACCCCAAAGAGGGTTTCTGCTATTCATATCTCCCAAAATAACAAAAGGACATGGTAACTGTTGAATTAGAGATTTAAATTCATTGATGGGGAAGGCTTCATTAGGTGGTAAACAAAGAGAACATATTGTATATTTTCTTTGCAAATGGATCTGCACACCTATCACTTGCAGTGCTGATTGGATACTAATAGGATTTTGTGGGGTGTCATTTCGAACATACAAAGTGACACCGCCATGGCTTCCAATATTCAAATTATAGGTGGAGTGATAGGATGTATACTCTCGTGGGCTGGGGCACATGTTATTACCAATCATTGTCTCCTGCAGAGCTATAAAAACAGGAGACACTTCTGATATGAGCAGCCTTAATTCTTCCCATTTAGCTCTTAATCCCTGACAGTTCCACTGTAGAAAATTAATGAATTTCCTTTCCTTTAGAGGCTGTTAAATTAGAGACTCTTTTAACCTGTTAAGCGTCACCCACGTAATAATACGTTTACCGTGATCTACTCGGTAGCGCCTTCAACGGGATATTACGTTCAAGACTTTAACTGTGCTTGTCAAGCCGTCAGCCCCATAATAATACGTTTACTCGTATAGAAAGTGTAGGAACATCATTTGGTAACACTCTCAGCACACGGGAAACTTATTTCCAGCCTGGCAACTCTTTCCTGGTGGTCGCTTATGCTAGAAAACTGCGTGTCCCTGCTGGTTTTCTTTCAGTACGCTTCGGGCGTTTATCGAGACAAATATGTTATCGCGTCTTTCACAATGAATGTCCCAAAGAAGAGGCATATTTCTTCAGGTGAGATCAATCAAATACTAGATGAGGAGTCTGATATTGATAACCTATTTGATGATGAGAGCTCTAGTTCTGAATCCTCCAGTGATGAGGATACAAACTTTTCTTCCAATAGCGGGAGTGAAGATGACTTTTCCTTGCCGAGTGACTGGACTCCGAGAGAGAGAGATCCCTTTACTTTGATTAATTTTTTTTACTCCAACATTTAATAATTTCCTACACTTAACTACAGTATGAATAATAAGCATAAAAATCAATATTAACTTTGAAAAACTATCATCAGTGCTATGATCGCTGATTACAAAAAAAGCGTGACGGTACGTTAGCAGCGAGCTCATCCGGGGCGGACGCTTAACAGGTTAAGAGCTTTCAGCTTACTGACTTCCTCCTTATTTCTGGAAGGAGACCAATTATTTATGGCTGCCTTCCTTTTCAGAGGGTTATCGGTCTCAGGAACACCAGACAAAGTTGATGCTGTCTGAGGAGGGTTGTGAAGGTTGGACATTGGTGCATCCTCCAAAGGATTAGAAGCACCATTTAAAGCTGGTACAGCCTCCAGTGAGGTGGAAGTGCCAGGTACACCCGGCACAGCCTCTAGAGAGGCAGGAGTACCAGAAATCACTGGTTCTGCTTCCATAGAAGCAGAAGTGCCAGAAACCACTGGCACTGCCTCCAAAGAGGCGGGAGTGCCAGATTCTATTTTTAAAGGTTTTAATTAATATATTTTCATATATGTTTAACCTGAGTGTGACAGGTATTTGAGGTGGAGGTGGCATAAACTTATATCCTCTTGCTGTGACGAGATGGGCTAAGGCTTCACTGTCATCCTGGAATTGAAGATGTCTATGGTTCGTGCCTGTCGGCCAGTAATTCTATTATCACATAAAAAAATCCCTTTCGGTTAAACATATATGAAAATATATTAATTCTGAGGTAGAGAGAATTAGATATCAAAGGACATTTGTAGCTCGATATATGTATACGAATCACGGTAATGTGATAAGACTTATATAATGGCTACGTGCAGACAAAAGCACTACAACGCTTCCAAGGATGAGGGGGTTTGATGCAGTCTCCAAAACTACGAATACCTGAGTGCGACAGGTATTTGAGGTGGGAGGCAGCATAAACTTATATCTTCTTGCGGTGGTGGGGTGGGCTAAGGCTTCATTGTAGTCCTGGAATTGAAGATGTTGTTGGTTCATGCCTGTCGGCTGGCAATTCTATTATCACCTAAAAAATTCCCCTTCGGTTAAAACATATATGAAAATGTATTAATTCCGAGGTAGAGCGAATTAGATATTAAAGGACATTTGTGGCTTGATTTATGTATATGAATCACAGTAATGTGATATGACTTATATAATGGCTATGTGCGGACAAAAAAAGCACTACAACGATACCAAGGATGAGGGGGCTTGATGCAGTCTCCAAAACTACGAATACCTGAGTACGACAGGTATTTGAGGTGGCAGGCGGCATAAACTTATATACTTTTGCGGTGGCGGGGTGGGCTAAGGCTTCACTGTCGTCCTGGAATTGAAGATGTCGATGGTTCGTGCCCGTCGACCGGCAATTCTATTATTGCCTAAAAAAAAATTCCCTTTCGGTTAAACATATATGGAAATATATTAATTCCGAGGTAGAGCGAATTAGATATTAAAGGACATTTGTAGCTCGATATATGTATATGAATCAAAGTAATGTGATATGACTTATATAATGGCTACGTGTGGCCAAAGGCACTACAACGCTACCGAGGACGAGTGGGTTTGATGCAGTCTCCAAAACTACGAATACCTGAGTACGACAGGTATTTGAGGTGGTAGGCGGCATAAACTTATATACTCTTGCGGTGGCGGGGTGGGCTAAGGCTTCACTGTCGTCCTGGAATTGAAGATGTCAATGGTTCGTGCATGTCGGCCGGCAATTCTATTATCGCTGAATAAATTCCCCTTCGGTTAAACATATATGAAAATATATTACGTAATTCCGAGGTAGAGCGAATCAGATATTAAAGGACATTTGTAGCTCGATATATGTATATGAATCACAGTAATGTGATATGAATTATATAATGGCAACGTGCGGACAAAGGCACTACAACGCTAATGAGGACGAGGGGGTTTGATGCAGTCTCCAAAACTACGATTACCTGAGTGCGACAGGTATTTGAGGTGGCAGGCGGCATAAACTTATATCCTCTTGCGGTGGCGGGGTGGGCGTAGGCTTCACTGTCGTCCTGGAATTGAAGATGTCGATGGTTCGTGCCCGTCAGCTGGCAATTCTATTATCGCCTAAGAAAAAATTCCCCTTCGGTTAAACATATAAGGAAATATATTAATTCTGAGGTAAAGCGAATTAGATATTAAAGGACATTTGTAGTTATATATATATATATATATATATATATATATATATATATATATATATACTATATATTTGTTTTTTTTTTTCTTTTAGCAAATATTATAACAATGTGAACAGGAGTTGGTTCATTCTTATTACATCATGATGTGTCATAGTCATATGGTGCTTTTACGTTGCATGGAACCAGTGGTTAATCAGCAATGGACCAAAGGCTTTACATGACTTCCGAACCACGTCGAGAGTGAACTTCTATCACCAGAAATACACATCTCTAACCCCCATAGTGGAATGCCCGAGAATCGAAATCGCGGTCACCGAGGTGACAGGGCAAATCAAGATGTGCGTTGGGGGAGAGAGGGAGCGGCGACAATTTACAAGAAACTCAGCTTGTAACAAACCCTTGGTTTAAACCGTCCCCTTTTTAACAGTATTTTTTCAACTTCTTGAGTTGGCTTTATATAACGATGGAGATTGTGAAAGATATCGGGCTGAATTATAGCTACACATTTCAAAAATTCTCACAGCTTTCGTATTACTTTATATGAATTATAAAAGCATTCCATTTCTCAAATCAAATGGCTCGGTGGACGTTTGACGCCATATAAGGAGGCAAAGTATATTTCTACCAAGTGCGTTGGTTCGAATAGAATTCAGACCACGAGAACAAATTTCAATAGAGTGAAACAGTACCGAATAAAGACGTAATGTTGACATTGATGATAAGGAAATCTGCTTTTGATGCAGTCCTCTCATAAAAAAAGAGGAGGAAGAAACGCCAGTTACAAAACAACTCCAAGCTAAGAGGAGGAAGACTGGTAATACATTAGTAACTGATAGAGAGACCAAAATTAACAACTTCAAATAAAACGCTACCGACAGAAATATTCTTAACGTTGATGTATGGTGTCTCAATCTCATTATCTTTATATGGCGTGTGTGTGTGCGTATGTGTTTGTTGCCGCACACACATGCACATATATATATGTATGTATATACATGCATACATACATACATAGATACATACACTACATGTATGTATGTATGTATGTATGTAGTATGTATATATATATATATATATATATAGTATATATATATATATATATAGTAGTATGGATATATATATATTATATATATATATAGATATATATATATATATAGTGTGTGTGTGTGTGTGTGTGTGTGTGTGTGTGTGTGTGTGTGTGACATGATCACTTTTCAGTGTGATCACAAGGTTCTTAAAACACATATTGAGACAAATGGACAGGTGGTCTGCAACATCTAAAGGAGGTGTAAAAGAAAATACTCAAAGTAACCTTAAACCTAATTTATTTTCCATACAGACTTGACAAATTTACAACTTTGAGATCAGGTTCTGAAACGAAGAGCGAATCTACAAATGAAGAACATTACCATAAAACCATATGCAAAAAACCTTAAAAGTTTAATTACTCAATTACCAAACTCAATGTTATATGCAAAATAAACACAATATTCATAATTGTGATAATTTCAATATAATAATTAACTCATTAGTTAATAAAGTAATTAACATAACAATGGCAGTCAACAACGGGGCAATACAATAAAGCAAAAATCACAAGGCAAATTACCTTAAATGCCTGAGCTACACAATCTCGTAAATGACATAACCATGTCCATCAATAATAACACAATAATAATAAGAGTTATACTCACACAACACAGTAACAGAAATGCCCTTCAAAATAATACCATATATATAACTAATGCCACCTTGCTCAACACAAGGATATTCAAACCTTTACATTACCAGGGCAATAATAACAATAAGTGTCAGAACACTAACTCTTAAATAAAGACCAACTCAAATAATATTGCCTTTTGTAAGACGAACAGCAAAAGATCCACAAGGACGACCACAGCACATTGTCGAGCCATCACCAAACGATCTTGATCAAGAGCGTGCGGCAGCAATATAGCTGCCAACTATAGTATAGTCAACCTTTGACCTTCGGAACTTATACTGCCGTCCTCCTCAGCATTTCAGGCAGCAACCAATAAATGCTGCTTGAAGACCATCTCCAACTCCACAGTGATACATGAAAACCAACTGCTGCTACAGCCTCAACCAAAAGTTGTTGAGGACCGGTCGCTCTGCCTTCCAAAGCCTGTCTGACTTGCAAGGAAAATGAGACAAACGTAACCTTGTCTCCTCACGTCGAATACGAGAGGTCCGTCAAACCACCAAAACAGTGCTGTTTTGAAGAAACAATCCTACAACTGGATGAACCTAGAGTGAAAACCATGACTTTGAACAAGTACTTTCATAGTTCATTCTATGTTTTTAAATTCACACTGAATATAAGAGAAGCTGACAGAGCTTTATATACGAAAACAGAAGGGGGCAGGGTTACAGTATGTTAATCTGGGCATTACGTTCTTTAAAGCAAAAAAAGACACGGACAGAGGATCAAGGGACAATCCATGGTGGAGATTTACATTTCTCGTTGAGGTGGCTTCAATAAAAATGGACTCCCGTAGATTCCTTCTGTGGTGATCATCCGTGAGATGCTCTTAACACAAATATGCCACTTCAAGAGGCTTACCAAATAATGGCATTGAGGATCACTGGCTTGAGACAGGCTATGTGATTAAGTGGGATAGTTCCTCGATAATCTATAAGGTCAACAACCACACACATGATAGGGGACTGTGGCAATTATATGTAAGGCACTGACTACTCGATCTCACAAGCGTTAATCTTACGTTAATATAATCACTGAAGGGGAGCAGTTATATTACTGAGTGATTACAAAGGGAAGCAGTTATGTTACTACCTAGAGTAAAAGGAGTTACGATTAATGACTATATTTTTACGATACTTCCCGATGGTATAATTTTAGTAGATACCTAATAACAAGGCAATTATCACCCAGCATGAAAGAACAAAATATGGAAAAGCCACACTATAAAGGTGACCGAATTCAATGGGGGGCATAACAGGAATATAACACAATATATATATATATATATATAATATATATATATATAAAATATACATATATATATATATATATATATATATATATATATATATGTATATATATATATATATATATATATATATATATATATATATATATGCCCTATGTGATGTGACTGGATACTCCGTATTAAGTTCATGAATAAAGCTTTCAACAACAAAGCGGAGAGAGAGAGAGAGAGGGAGAGAGAGAGAGACGATGTAGAGAGAGAGAGAGAAGAGAGAGAGAACGGTCAATTACACAAAAACAAATAGTTCAGGACAAAAAACCTATCATTATTGTTTCAACAACTTGAACGTGAAGATGATGAATTCTATATATATATATATATATATATATATATATATATATATATATATATATATATATATATATAGTGTGTGTGTGTGTATGTAATGAAATCCTTATTGTGATAAGTTAGTTTGTTAGTTCGTTCATTTAAATGGTTACCTTATGATTACCGAATTATGATTGCTTGTTGCTGTTCAATTATATTGAGTCAGTTTCGTCAAAGGTTTCCATGTTTTACATACACTAAATTCATTTACATGTGTGCTTGTTTAGACACTCGTTCGTACAACCACACATTATTATGTGTGTGTATATATATATATATATACATATATATATATATATATATATACTAATATATATATATGCATATTTCTATACACATAATAATGTGGTAGTACGAATGAGTGTCTAAACAAACACACATGGATATGCATTTATTGTGTGTAAAACATGGAAACCTTTGGCGAAACTGACTCAATTGAACAGCAACAAACAACAATAATTAACTGTAGGTAACCATTTGAATTAATAAACTACCCAAATAACTTATCTCAATAAGGATTTCAATACAGAATCATCAGCACTGATAGTAGCAATATGGATGCAACAATGATAGCATGACATGATCAAAATAATCCAGATATCGATAACAACCGTGGATAATGAAGGAAACGTGCGTCTCTTAAGACTATCCTCACAGAAAACGAAGGAAAGGGAAGGATTTTTAAAGAGATGAACCTAAGTGGGAATATAGGGGAGATATAATGATGGCAGGACAACACACACACACACACGCACACACACACACATATATAAATATATATATGAAGTAAAAAAATACACCAGTTTCTTCGGCGCAATCGAGTTTTCTGTACAGCTGCTCCAGCGTATAGGTAAGGCTACCGAAAATAGATAAATCTTTCTGTGGTCTCGGTATAATGCTGTATGAGCAGTGGTCTATGAAAATTTAACCAAAGCTTGGTGGTGGCCCATCCTATATAGTTTCCAGGGGCACAATTATGGCTAATTTTAACCTTGAATAGAATAAAAACTTTTGAGGTGACAAAAATGGAATTTGGTATGCTTGATGATTGAAGGGTGAAAGATCAACATGCCAACTTGCAGCCCTCTAGCCCTAATAGTTTATAAGATCTGATTGCGGAAGGAGCAGACATAGCCGGCACAATGGTTTTCTTTTACAGAAATATCAAAAGGAAATACTTGATCAGAAGAAAAAGAAATGAGCTTTTTGGCTCCATTTAAAAATTAAAATTTATAACGATATTGATATTAAGTGTATCAATTTTAGGGTCAACGTCTGTGCGGTTGTTCCTTCACGAAAGCTAACGATTCCTTGCATTTCATTTTGAACAGCAAGTTTGCCAACCCTACAACCGCCACTGGACGGCAACTAGCATATGGATCAGTAGCTTCTGGTGTTCAAGGGGAGAGAGAGAGAGAGAGAGAGAGAGAGAGAGAGAGAGAGAGAGAGAGAGGAACAAGCATGCCTTACCAGGTATATGCCTGATTTTTGTAATGAAAAATGCATATGTCACCAGTATATGTGTCTACATCCAGCTCGATCACAAAAGGATAAAGTGATACTGGACTTCGTCACTTTTGGGGTAACGGCTTCTTAGACCAAAGACTGGACTAACAACCTCACAGAAAACCTATTCTGCTGCGATCTTCCCATGGAGTGCTACTACTCATCTCTAGACTACATTTCTAAATATTCAATTACAACTGGACAACTACCGACTGTAAGTCTTATTTTTGCAAAGTTTCAGTGTTTTGTTATACAGATGTATTACTTTTAATAATTCATTATTTTCTATCACAACTATAGTACTAATTTAAATCTATAGTTAAGAGACTTGTTTCAAAGCACCATACGTGAAATAATACGTGATCATACCCTAGTTGGAACCACAGAAATTCTGTTGGTAGTATAACAGGATTAGAATTAGTCGCGCAATTAGTCATTCATGAACATGTAATTAGCCTAAAATGGAAATACTTCCAAATTGGAAAAAAGTTATTTTTGTCACAGCTAAATTCTCTCTCTCTCTCTCTCTCTCTCTCTCTCTCTCTCTCTCTCTCTCTCTCTCTCTCTCTCTCTCTCTGGCAACACTGACTGCCCTGTACCATTCTCGTGTTCGGTTACTCCGGTGTTGTTCCATCACCAAGAATCGACTAACAAGAGCTACTTTGAATATTACACACTTCGAATTCCTAGACGGGTGTGAACGTGATATCGCACAAGTCTTCGCATATAAAAGTACTTTTACTGGACGTTTAATATGACAAATGTGCAAAGAAATAAAACAGGGATACTTTTATAAGTTTCTAATAAAATAGAAACAGACTTGCCTACCAGAACATATGTATTGGCAAGAGAAGTATTTTTACATTACATCCTGAGTGCTGGGGTAAGAAAGAAAACAAAAAGAAAAACGGAGGAAAAAACAACGGAATGCGGAATGGAAAATGGCATAGATGAAACAGGAACAAAAATGGAGAAGAATTTTTTTTTGTCGTATCCTTTTTCTCTAAAGAAGAGGAAATGGCAAGTGATGACAAATAATAAAAAAAGAAAAAACAGCGAAGGCAACAAAGAGAAGTCCAAGAAGAAAAAACTAAAGCTTGAAGGCCTCTAAGGCTGCCGCACACGAGCAACTTTTTATTGTCAATTGTAACAACAGAAAATTGTCACATTAAAAAAATTGTCGCAATAAAAATTTGTCGGTATGGTACACCCTGCACACGAGCCACGCGATGGCGTCTACTATTCTTGATAGTGTCATCATGGATACCTTGGAAGTCACAGCTAATAATTTGTGCACTCTTGCTGAGGAGGAAGAGCAAAAAGCGGCCAATAAAGTACTGGGTACACCCCATAGTCCAGTTAGAGGTTACGACGTGGAGCATTCCAAACATTATTTGAAGATTTAAAAGGGCACCCTGATCAATTTTTTGTTACTTCAGGATGTCACAAGAAACATTTGGTCATCTAGTGACAAGAACTGGGCCACTTACAGGACACCGGGATTCTTCTTGAAATTACAGCACAAAGAAATAAAGATAATCCGTTACGTTACCATTTCTCAGAAAAAAGGGAAATGACTAGCCTATTTTCTTTACTACACATAAGTAAATGTGTAGTAGATATTATAACCAATACTTTGTGATTCATAACAAAAATGTAGTTCCTTATTTATTAAGCATTATTTTAAAAAACTGTCAACTTCAACAAATTCCATAAAAATGTAGTTCCTTATTTATTAAGCATTATTTAAAAAAACTGTCAACTTCAACAAATTCAATGAAATAATCTGATTTGGTGACTGAAAACACTTTTGATTTCTTTTATATGTAAATAAACTAATGAATTCCGTTATCAATGAACACCGGAATAAATTGGAAGGAATGAATGAGAAAGTATATATCAATCCCTTATACACTGAACACCAGTTATGCTTGAAGATGATAGTTATCTTAAGACAGTTCAAATTGGTCAGTGTCACGTGAGTTCACAGACCTTTCTGATGCTGGCGACAAAACATATTGATAATTGATTCTGGCTGTGAAAGCTCGAGATTTTAAAGACAGTGAAGGCACCAGGAGGCGCTGGTGGCACCAACCGAAAGTTGCTCGGTGCTGAGTCCCATTTGAAATAATGAATTCTACCGCCGACTACAGCTGCTCCAGGCGCAACTTCCTCACAATGTTCTGTTGCTGCCACAAGAAAAATTGTCCGTGTGCGGGCATCCACTGAGATGAGTTTGTTCTATTCTTGACAATTTTTTGTTGTTGTGACATCTGGCTATAAAAAGTTGCTCATGTGCGGGCAGCCTAGAGTTTAAAATGATCTGCCTGATCTCTCACTAGTCGAGCAACGTTAGAGTATTTCAGGTAATGGATACTAACTGGGAGGAAAAATTATTATTGTGTATGTCCCCTCCTACAACAGATAATTTCCCATGTTTTTTTTAAGAGCCACCAACAATATTTTTCAATCATTTAATTCAAGTCACCGTTGACCTTTTCAAAAATTTTTATCGGCTCCTGACACTTCGGCAATCCATAACATTTATGATGTCAGTAAAAGTGGATAGGAAACAATTTAATCAAAGACGACATCGACAGGAAGAAAAACTCTATCGGTAGTATTACAGTAGGTTGGTCAAGGAACCAGCAGCCTGTTGAGATACTCCCACTAAAGAGACCAAGGTTCTTTTTAAGGCCAGCCAGTACAGTTCATCTATGGTCACGGTCTTGCTCTATGCTTACACCACGGTCAAGAAAGAACAGGTCATCCAGAGAGTGGATTCACCAGTTGTACTTGGTAGCAATGACGTCCAATAAAAAACTTATTCATCTCTCTCTCTCTCTCTCTCTCTCTCTCTTTGAAGTCTGCTGCTGAATTTCTATTTTATTTTTTAACATGTGAATTAGGACTTAAATGTTTTTCTTCCAAACGAGCCTTATAGGAACTAGGAAGCAGTGATTAATACAAGTAAATGCTTACATGAACCGTAATTCCTTAGGGAATTTTTTACATGCTTCCCGTCAAGTTTCCACTGCCGTTTCATATCCCTTATGAAATTATCTAGATATTTTATTAGAAAATAGAGAACTCTTATAGCAACAAAAATTATACGATCATCAGGAATACTTTCATTGTAAAGGGCTTCTACAAAATGCTTTTGTTCCAACAGAGTTTCACCATGAATTGCATTACAAAATTGTCCATATTAACTAAGTGAAAATTTTACTATAAGGTGTATAAAGCTCTCCCCTGTTAAGAAACTCGATCCAAGAATCGGTCTGAGGTACAATTCCATTACTTTAATTTCCAAATTAAGTAAATTTCATACAATATCTCTTGAATATATATCCGCCAACGTACCTTAAGAGCCTTTTCTCCTACTACTCCTTCAGCATTCTTTGTCAACTCTGAATTTTTACTCATAACTCTTTATCGTCATCTAAAACTTCTTTTCTAAAACATAAATCAAAATCTCTACATAGCATATGTATCTCCACTGCTAACTCCCTTTCACGTATTCACTTCGTATTATTTCCACTGTCGGATTCGGAGGGTTTCATCACTCGTGGTGACATTACATATCAATAACTTTCAAGCCTAAACTTAAATTTTGTTGCATCTGGATGGTCATGGTGACCATTCATTAGTCTGATGCACCGGAATAAATATTCAAGACCGCACCGTCTTCCTACATACTAAACAATTTAGTGAATGGCTTGCATGATAAAATTATACCTTCCTAAAATTTATAAAGGCTTTTGTTTTATGGACATTATTTTGACTCTTATTGTAATTATCACCTCCATTACACTATTAAGTACACCTATTTGTTTATCTCAATCACTATCAATTGCGTTATATATTCGAGGATTTCATAACATTAAACAAGTCACTCTTTTTTTCTTTTTTCTTTTATTTTATAGGAGAAAATCAGACTTTTCTTCCAATTCGACAATCTAGCAATCCCCTTGCTTCCAAATATTTAAGAGGATCACTATACGACCTATGTATATAATAACGTACTGCTAACTTAACATGGTCTTTGTTGACCACTAATGTTTAAATATATTTCATTAATCTTATAAGCAAGTCCAATTCTGATTTTGTTTTCCTTAACATTTCACGTACTCATCATCTACAATAAAATCTGCATTCCCTCAAAAAAAAAAAAAAAAAAAAAAAAAAAAAAAAAACGTGTCTATGAAATTGTTTCTAATTTTCTTACATGAGGAACATCAGAATATACAAAAATATCCTATTCTGACTTAGGATATTTAAGAGCCATCTCATCTTACAGAGGATCAATTCTAAGTTCTGGTAGGTCTTATATCATGCACCACTGCTACAACAGTATAACCCATGATACTTTACGCCGCCATTTACCTATGGCCACTTGTACATTTTCATGTGGTTTGTAGAACACATAAGCTGCTTTACTTCTTCCATCGAGGTAGTGCTTCTGCTTTTGCCTGCAATAAAGATAAAAGAGACACCAAATTTCCAGGTTCACAATAAAAACCATTTTGGCACGTTCTTTGAGAGTGCTCTCGCAAGGAAACGGAAAACCCTATTGATCCTCCGGTAGCTATACCACTTAAGAATTAACACATATAACGGTAAATGCATTTGCTATATCCTCAGTGCTCTATTCACAAACTTTTTTTTTACATTAATAAAGATGGCTCTAACATTAACTTACCTTTCGACTAAATTCTACACACTTTCATTGAAGTAGGCATTTTCTTCCTTTGGTGACAATTCTCTTCCAACTCCTTTTGCGTTGTGTCAAGCTGCGTGACGTCATGGCTAATTTTATTGTCATTGGCCACAAGAGTATCTCGTTCGGGGGCCTTGCCATCTGCAGAGTTGACGTGATAGGTGATGTTATTGTTGGTTGCAGGTCTTCTCATACTCATGGGGAATAGAAATTCTTTCTACGTCGTATTCAGTGCTAGTCTTATTTGTTGGATGGGAAGTGTCTCCAGCAAGCGCAACTGAAGGGTATCTGGAGCCTTCCCGATGATCTTTGCGTTCTGGATGATCACATCCCGGGAAATAGCCTCTTGATGTTTGGTGCGGGCGTGGTTATTGATAGATCCTATTAAGCGTGGCAGAGTGGCAGAAGTCTCTTAGACATGCGTATGCAGGTCACACCTACATAGGCGCCGCTGCAACAGCGGACTGGGCATATGTACTGGTATACATCTGCTTCAGGGGGTCTCATACCTGTGGGGAAGGGTTATTTTTCATTATTTGGTTGCACATCCTCCGATTCTGGTAATACATGATTAAGTCAATTTTCTTGATATTGTCAATCAGGGTTACATTTTTGGTAATAATCTTCTTAATGGAGTCCTGTTCTTCACGGTAATGGAAACTCATGAAGGCTTAGTGATACAGCTTGATATTATCCTGGGGGCAGGGCTGCAGGGTCTCACTTCTGTACCATTTCTCCAGGGCTGTGCGATCTTCTCTGTTGAGTAATTCATTGGAATACTGTTATTTACAAGTACTTGGGAGGCACAGTCAAGTTCCTGATGAGTGTCCTGCCAGGTAGAGCAGTGGGAGAGGGCTCTCCTGACGAAGGCCCTGATGGTCATGCTTTTGAATCTGGCAGGGCACTCGCTGTCACTGTTGAAGAAAAATCCAAGATTAGTCTTCTTTGTGTAGACAGAAGTATGGAGGCCGTCTTCAATCTTACTCACAAGGACATTGAGGAAGGGGAGCCAATTGTCGGTGCTGTATTCAACCATGTAATTCAGCACACTGCACTGCTGAAATGCCTAACGGAGGGCTTCAACCTCATCCTCGGCTTTGAATTGCACAAAGATGTCATCGATATAACAGTTGTATCTGCAGGGTTGCTACATCCTGGCGAAGACTCATTTCTCCACGGTACCCATGTAAAAGATAGCGAAGAGGACTCCTAGTGGGGAGCCCATCGCTACGGTGTCCTTCTGGCGGAACATCTGGCCATGGTGGTTGGAGAAAGGGGCCTTCTTGGTGCAGATCTCAAGCAGCGTACGGAGCTAGGCTTCGGGTATGCAGAGGGAAGCTGTTGACTGACTCCTGTAGACACGCTCAAGGATGATATCAATGGTCTCATCAACAGGCACGTTAGCAAACAGGGACTACATGTCTAGCTAGGCGACAATCCCAGTGCCAGGGGTGTACTTGATGGCTTCTAGGAATTCTACTAACAACTGCAGGCTGTACCGACTCCGGACATGGGGGGTCAAAATTTCATCAAGCATTTAGCCAAGGCATACGTAGGGGTGGGGGTCTGGCTGATGATCGGTCAGAGGGGGTTTCCTTGTTTGTAGGTTTTTATGTTGCCATTTAAGTAACCCAGGCAGTAGTCTTCTTGTATGGGTGGGAGGTAGACAGTGTTTGTCGCAGCATTCACTGCACTGCCTCTCATTTTATGTCATCTGTCGGGTTTCTTGCCAGGCACTCAAACTTACTCTCATTGGACAAAACAACATCCAGCTTCTCGTGATATTTAGCAGTATCAATCAAGACAAAGGCTGCCGTCTTGTCCACTCATCATACTGTGATGCTCTCTTTCTCCTTCAACTCCTTCGCTACTGTCTTCTCTCCTTGGTGAGGATCTCGCTTGAGTACGAGCCCCTCTCTGTAAGGGCTTCAGCAAGTAGGAGGGGCTGAAGGGTGCCAGTAGTCCTCACGATGCTCTGGGCTTCGAGTTAATGGATGGAGTCGAGGAGCAGCTCGATTTGAGGTCTCTTGTTGTGAGGCATGGGTCTCCAAATAAAGGGGCTCCTTGATCAGGGGTGGGGCCATAATCAGTGAGGTTTATGTGTCCTTGGGTTTGTTCAGGGACGTGGAGATTGGCACTGTTCAGGGAGACGAGCTTTTGCAGGGCGCCTCTCATCTGCTGCTTCATGTTGTCCTCCTGAAGGCAGTCGAGGTATCTTTCGATGTTCCCAATGTATGTTGATTCCTCACTTGCGGGCTTGTCTTCTTCAGTGTATGTGTCACGTTTGGGGTTATCAAATTCGGTGCCATCCAGTCCATGACAACCTTCTTATCAGAGGCACCAGGACGTGCTACTATAGGTTCCTCTCCTACTCCACTGGTGCCAGGGCTGATTCTCACTCTCTCTCACTCCTGCCACAGTCTCTTGGTCTTGTTCTGGAGGGCACGCAGTTCGGTATTTACTGATGTAGGAAGGATTTCCTAAAGCTCCTGGTGTCTTCATTATTTCCAGCTCATGGGTCGTGTAGCCCAATATTGGTGTACTTAAGAAGCAGACCCTCTCTCGTGCACACTTCATTAAAAGTAATGGCTACTTCAGCAGTTACGCTTGTAGAGATTCTTCTATTTTTCAAATAGCAAATTTTCAGTACTACTTAAACAGGCTAGTAGAGCACCTATGGAGGTTATTATCAAATGCTGGGTCAAGATCGGTATATATATATATATTTAATTTTTTTTTTCTGGTTTTGCAGATAAACTATGGTATCATATCATCAGTCATTTACAATTTCTCTCTCTCTCTCTCTCTTTCTGGTAGCAAGCTATGGAGGTCATTATCAAATGCAGGGTCAAGATCAGTGTATATATTTGTATTTCATTTTTTCTTTTTTCTTTTGGTTTTACAGATAAACTATGGTATCATAATCATCAAAGTTATTCACAGTTTCTCTCTCTCTCTCTCTTTCTCTAGTAGCGAGCTTTTGTCTGGAGCTGCCAGACATCTTCTAGGCTTGGAAGCTGAGGGTGGACTGCTTCTGGTGTGGTGTCCTTCCTCTTATATTCGGTGTTGTCAGCAGGGGGTCTGACCCATGATGAACTCCTAGTGGCTCGTGGCGGTAAGTCTGTTTATCATTGGTTGCTTGAGTCAGGTCTCAAGCTACTTCTGCAATGTAGATGGTTGAGTAGCTGCAACATCCTAAACCTCCTGAGCGGTGCGGTGACATTGTGGACATTGCATCAAGCTGCATGAAGTCACGGCTAATTTCATTTTCATTGGCTGCAAGAGTATTTTGTTTGGGGGTGTTGTCTTCTGCAGAGTTGTCACGACCGGTGATGTCGTTGTTGGTAGCAGGTCTTCTCATACTCGTGGGGAAGAGAGATTCTTCCTGTTATATTCAGTGCTGATCCTATTTGTTGGATGAGAAGCGCCTCCAGCAGGCGCATCCGATGGGCATTGGGGGCCTTCCCAATAATCTTCATGTTCTAGGGTTGCAATACTTTCCTTAACGCTCCAATGGCCGACCCCTCTTGACCCAGATGCAGGTTATTAAGTTTTGATCTGACATTTGCCTTTTGCACCTAGTAACTCCGCCGACTCTAAACCTCTTGGCCCTTCCATTGCCATACAAAATGAGACACCCTTTCTGTCTAAATATTCTCTTCCACCATTATCTGGGGATTTGAAAGGTCCTCCTTTGACAGAGAGAATAAAAGATCCCTACCGGACAACATCCAAGATGGCAACCACATACGGGGATATATAAGGGCCCAAGATCGCCCTCACAAATCTGTTAAGTAGAAATCTACAGTTAAGTAGGAGGCATCAGTCACGTAGGAACCAGGCCCTGTCATGAAACTCTATACCCATAGACATCTCCAGACCCAGATATATGTTTTCCTCGACCACCATCCCAACTGGCTCATTCTACACCAAGCATCAAGTCCACTGACTAAATTAGATAATGTGCCGAGAGGATCGTACTTTTTACTAGGACCAGTGTCTGTAATCCAGCTCCCATTCCCAACCATCCTCTCTATTCCTATTCCCAAAAATAACTATGTAGTGACATAGTTATTTTTGTGAAGTTAGTCATATTTTGAATAAATGATTTAATTGTATTTTGGCGTCAAGCTTCAAGTAAATACTCTGCTCGAAACATAGTGCAAAATTGTATTGAGTTTTGCTTTGTGCTCGCACCCTAAAGTAGAGTAAATTTTTGCAATGTTCTTTACCTCAGTCTTTACAACGCTGACTATTGTGCAGATGTCACGGCAATGCTTTTGTATCTACCTGTGTGTCTAGCAACGGTGTAAACAGAACCAATCCAAATTGCATTTGCCAAAGTGGTCCCAATTGCTGTTCTGTGTCAGACCTGTCGAAGGAAATCTAGTTCATTTTTGTTACATCTTCTCATACCTGGAGCGGCACTAGTTAGTGAAATTTATACTTACTTTTAGTGGACGCACACTGTTTTCATCTTAATCAATTTAGATAGCTTCGTATACTTTTCACAGCAATAATGTGTTATTCTGTTCACTGTGCCCTTTTTCATTGGCTCTTCGTACTCACTGATTAAGTTATCCTGTTGCAAAGGGACTCAAGATGAGCCAAGTCCTTAACCTAGTCAATCAATTGAATCTTAATCCTTGAACCCAACAAGATTGTGGACTGGCATGCAACAAATAGTATAATATATATATATATATATATATATATATATATATATATATATATATATATATATGTGTGTGTGTGTGTGTGTGTGTGTGTATATATATATATATATATATATATATATATATATTATTGCTACGTTTATTGACCGCCTCGCCTTCCCAGCAGTATTTAATTAATTGGAGTTATGAATGAGGAGCCAGGTTTTCTCCTAAAGCAACTGATTTTGGGAGAGAGCACGTGGTAGGAAGGCTAGAAAGGAATTTCCGGTCTGACGGAAGCTTAGGGTAAGATAGGCAAGTCACAAGAGGAGCTAGGCCTCGAGATGGATTTTAGGGACCTCTACAATAAGACATATTTTCCTTCCCAATTTGCTGGCTGGTTGTTTACCACTTTCAGGCAGTGCCCGAGGCGGTGTATGGAAGCCCCAAGTAATTAAGTGAGAACCAGCATCTTTCTCAGTCAGAAGCGACTCCTAAAGCGAGGCAGACGTGCCTCTACATCCTCCTCTGACGGGACGTCAGCCCTCTGTCCAAAACGCTGGTGGGACTATCTTCAGAGCACGACACATGCCCAAGCCTCAAGTAATTAAGGTACGTCTAGAAAGTGTAAACTCCAAACCAGCACCTTTTACTACCATACGACTCTTGCTAATTTCATTTTCAAGTCTCACTTTTATCCCTCCTACATCAAAAGCCCTTTGTCCTCATCGTGCCACGTGCTTCCCCTAAGTCTTCAGTGCATACCTCAGTTAAACATTAGAGTTCCTTTTCCCCAGTGTTAGAGAACTGAATAATCGTAACTTGTGCAAGAAGTCCTTTTTTTTTTCATGTCTAATCTGGGATCTTTTTCCAGATTCCCTGAGTCACGTGTCCAAGTCTTTGCGCCCGCAAGTGTTGCATTACCGCAAGATTTCGAAACCCAGCTTTTACGTGAATCTTATTTTTAGCCAGCTATCCCCTTGTGAGAGATATACGGGTCCCCACGTGTGGACACGCTGCATTTACTTTTTCTCCAGGCCAGTAAACGGCCCCTTGTAAATAAATAGATGTAAAGTAATTAGCCGAGTTTCTGGCGACCTTTTCCTCTAGAGTAAATTTTCACTTTAAATCCTTTTTACGGTAAGTTCAAGTAATTTACTCTGTTTTCCCTCAACTATTCCTGTTTACGTATTGGAGCCCATTCAAGGCCAGGCTTCATACGTAACAATATATATATATATATATATATATATATATATATATATATATATATATATTTGTTGCATGCCAGTCGCAATCTTGTTGGGTTCAAGGATTAAGACTTTAATTGATTAACTAGGTTAATGAGTTGGCTCAATTTGAGTGCATTTGCAACAGGATAGTTAATCAGTGAGTACGAAGAACCAATGAAAAAGGGAACAATGAACAGAATAACACACAAATTATTGTTGTGAAAAGTATATGAAGGTGAATTTAATCTCGTAAGAAAATACTCTACATATAAGGAGCCCAATGAACGTTGGTGATATAAAATGTTTCACTCTTTGTAACGATAAAGCATCTAAAATCATTTTTTTTACCGTGTTTTACTTACCTAGTGCGAAACGAATCATAATTAATCAAAAATAAAAAATATGCCTGACAACAACTATCAACTGAATCTTATTAATGGGGACAAGAGGGAAAATAGTGAATACCATCAGGTATCATGTAGCAGACTAAGTTATATAATGTAATTGGTCTTTTCCTTCTTTCCTAGTTGCGTGCTATACCTACTTCTAACACTAATTTGTCATAGACACATTTGTGCATACACCAGCAGAAGTGAGTGAGAGAGCGTACCGTCAATCAGGTCACTAATATTTTAATAGCGACAAATTTGCGAAACTTGCGCCACAGTGGAACCCGATGGAAAGTTTAAACGAGTTCGCATGAAGACCTAACTCGATTTCCAACGCCAAATTCAGCTTTGATCCTGGATTTCCCGTCAACAATAACGTTTCTTCAGCATACGTTAACGTGCGGCAATGGCAATTTTATCTATAATGTACTAAAAACATTCATTCTAAGTTGCGGTTTAATAAAAATTTAGATGAAGAATAATGATCAACAGGAATATGTAATAGTGTCCACTGCAATTATGATGACATCTTTCCAGTGAGGTAAATGGCAACCATCCTAATGTTCATATTTAATCACTATTCCTTCCCTTGGCCATATATACTATATGGAAACAAATTGTTTACCATCTATATATTTTATTCAAGCTTAACAAACTTGTGTTTTATGGTATCTGACCTCCGGGATATGATTTATAAGCCTTCAATATACCCATTCGCTCATACATGTCATAAAAAGGAGCACAGCTATCTATGTTACTGCTTCAGTTCACCCTCAATCTTTGGTTTGATCTTCCTATCTCAGCATGAGTAAGTTGACAAATTCAATTCTTACTAAAAGTACCTAAACCTCTTTTTTGGAGAGAATTATTATATCTACTCACTGCTGGTGGTTCATCAGGAGTTAAAATCATAAATCTGGGTTGAACAGCACGATATGTTTCCATGTATATGCACTAATTAAATATCTTGCAAATCAATGATTGGGCTACATGATATGCTAAAACAAGTCCTGACCATACATTTATTAAGACGAGGAGACTAAATCAAAAGAATCTTGAAAGTTTTTCGGATGAATCAGGCACATGAGTGTTTCACATGATCATTCCAATGCAGTTAATTCAAAATACAGAATGGGAAACCTTTCGCTAGTTACAGATATTAAACTTAATAGTGATAAATGAAAACTTTGACCCGTTAACGCACGAAACGGTGTCATATGGACGTGATGGAAACGGATCTAACAAATCTGTCCATGACAGGGAACTGACCTTGGAAATGTGCATGAAAAACAATTTTTAGAGACCTTGAATTTGATGTGGCTCTTATGAATGACGAAAAGTTTTCCGAGGAGAGAGGGAATTTGCTAAATCTCGGATATCAGATGCAGAAGCAGACACAAAAAAGGGTCTGTTACTGAAGAAGTCCCTAACACATACCGGTGGATATGTTGTGAAAACGTTTTCCTTTAAATATTCAAATACAGGCAATATTGTTAATTGCAAGACGTCAGACATGGGTCCATTTCATAAGTGAAGGAAAACTCTATGCACCACCAGACAACTTTTTCTCTAAGCTAAGGGTTATGAGAAAATTTTTTATAGCAATTTATAGCAATGGTCTTAGACCAGGAAGAGGATGTATGCAAGCAATGACTTCTCAAATGAAGTGCACTGCAGCTGCCGTCCCTAATGAAGTTGTTGAAGTTTTTGCCAAAATATAGGATGCGACACCAAAGAATCTTATCGAAATGAATAAAAAAAGAAACTGAAGACTTGCAGCAGTACAGTGAGAACGACCATGAAAACTAACCTTAAGAAAATTTTCTACTAGGTAGGTATTCCTGGGCTATATACAAATGCAAAAATAACTTTGATGAAATCTAATTTCATCTCATTAAACTGTCATCTTTGTTCTGTGAATCTGTTAGGATAAAATGGTGAGTTCAGTGTACAAATGACAACTTTCTCTATGTAATCCACATAAAATTTTCTACTAGGTACGTATCCTTAGATAATATATATACAAATGACTGAGGCTATCTTAATTCCATCTACATTAAACTGCCATCTTTGTTCTGTGAATCTATCAGGGTTAAAATAGAGTTCAGTGTGACGAGGGCAACTTTCTCTACGTTAATCTATACCTTTTTGCGTTTGCGTGAGATTAAGTGAAAATCAATACATTCCAATAGAATTTGTGTTCCCAGGGGAGGTATCTCTAGACCCTACAACTCTTTGTTAGAAAGGATCAAACTATTTAGAAAATGACTTTTTTTTTTTATATGGTCTGCCTCAGTGAAAATCTGTACTTCAAGTGAAACAAAACCAATTTATGTATCCCTTTAGAAGTGCTTTCCTGGAAAGGCATCTTGGCATCGACAGAGTGAGTGTTGTCCAAGGACTGTGCCCGACGTGTGACGTCATGTGCACAGCAAACGTATTTTAGCTCACTGATGAGCTGACTTCTCAGAATAAATGTAAAGGACCTTGCCAGTAACAATCCCTAAATAATCTGCTTAAATATCATCTGAATGCGTGATTGACTTTCAGGGAATTTAACTTGGTCTCTCTTCTGATACGAAAAATAAACAAGGCAAGGTCCGACCTCTAGCTTACTCGGTATGCATGCAAGTTTTTTCCCCTAATACATAAGTTGTAAACATTATATTCATAAATGTTAAAGTATATTAAAACGTGCTCAAATCTATGGTCAAAAAGAGCCTTGTTTCACCAACGAAAATTTAAAAAATCACTATACTGAATATTTTTACATTTTCCCTCTTTCAATAAATAAATCATAAAAATCCTATTCTAAAATTCCTGTACCTTTAACTCAACGCGAAACGCCTTTTTCAGAACTTTTTAGGCTCTTCTATAGACATTTCTAACCCTCAACAAGAAAAAGAACAACAACAACAAAGTATTTTGTAGGCTTACTCCCCGAGTAAGAAAAATGTTTGACCAATAATATTCTACTGTGCTACACATACCCCTTGTAGCCCTGTTCTTTTGTACTTACAAGCATGTATTGCTCCATTTTTCTCTGTTGTTTCCTAACTTCAGAGCTACAGATACAATATCTAATCATCGTTCTGATCTCTACTAAAGAAATGAACAAAACTCTCAAATTTTTTTTTAAAAATGTCCAAGTTCTCTCCCCGTAATTCATTTGCTATTACATTTTGTATTCCTAATATATATTTCAATTTCAAAAACGCAAGCTGTCACTGTTAGATAAGTGAAACGCCCTCATATGTTATTACACAGATCTCACTAACCATCCATCAGCTGCCCCGAATTCTCCTTTCATATTTACATAACCAAAAATTCTTTATAAGCCTTTATTTCTAACGCGACTGAATAATCTGGTTGATCCTCCTGTAACGCTTTTATAAGGTACCTTACACTTCAAGAATATCTCCTAAAATTCAAAGAAACAATGATAGTCTGAAGTTTTCTTAATAGCACGAACACCATTAATTAAAAATCTTGATGTTATAACACAAACAAGCCAGATAATTATTCACATGATTGCAATGGTCACAACTGCAGACCCAGCCAGTAATTAAGGTATAATCATTAATTTAAAAATCTTGATGTTATAACACGAACAAGCCAGAAAATTATTCACATGATTGCAATGGTCACAACAGCAGACCTAGCCAATAATTAAGGGTATATAAGGCAGATTCGGAAATGTGGCGTTTGGTATCAACTTCCTAAAAATTTATCATCATCATGGAAAATTCAAAACTTCACTGACTTATGAGTTCAAACGCAGCATATTTACTTAAGTTCTTGATATCAACTTATTGTTTATATGTAGTACTCTTACTTTTGTAGTGTCATTATTGTGAAGTGTCATAAGATGAAGACTATACTTAAGAGCATATCTTGGAATTTCTGATCTGATAAATAAAATCAATTATCATTTTTTGAACTAAGATTCAAACGACACCAGCAATAATAATTAATATCCACGATTGTTATTAAATTATGGGGCAGAAAATATAGCAAAGAGCCATCTCCCACATCTACAAGACAATACAATAACAAATTATTTGAATACGCTTAACACAAATAAAACCTGATCTTTATGGCTATTTCCAATTAGATTACAAAAGTAAAAAGGGCGCTACTAGTAAAGAAAAGGGGAATCGAACAACAAAGGAAAACAGGAGGGTAGTAGAATGGGAGAATATATGACGATACGGAAAAATGGTCACTACATCACATAAAACAACACGCCAAAGGGTGCGCAAAACGCACACGAAGAGAGAGAGAGAGAGAGAGAATCATAACAACTATACATCTATATATAAATAAATAATATATATATATATATGTGCGTGTGTGCGTAACTGAATTACAGAAATACGGAACGTGATTAATATATAACTAAAGACAAAATCCACAAAGGAAAGGGAAACAATGGAGTGCAGCTGTGAGGCTTTTCGATATCTCGTCCTGTACTAAGCAGACTGATATAAATACGAAAATAAGTTTACAAAGAAAGCTCGTATAAACGACAGCTAGGGATTATAAAGGAAAATATCTATCTGGAATCCAACACAGTTAAAGAATTAGTAGACCTACCCACAACAGGGGTACAATTTAAGAGGTTTACAAAGGATTAATCCCAACTACAAGGAAGCAGAGACAAGACAATTCAAAGATTATACAGGGAGGTGACAGACCACCCAAATTTTTGAAAAGTGAACAATTTTACATACAGATAGATAAGAGAGAAATTATCTATAAAGTAACTAATTTGTAATAAAGTCAGTGATTTTTTCTTTAAGGTTATTCTTAATCATTTTACTAATAAAAGGGTCCAAATAATTCAAGCCAGTGCTAAGATTTAAATTACAATTGAAAGTAAGTTGTATAATGTCAGATTTTAAAAGATTTCATGAAAAGAAATCTTTCGATCTAGTAATCACTGAACTGCCGGTCCAATTCATCCTTGAATGAATACTGCATTTGACGTCTGTCTTGTTTTGACAGAATACTTATACTGTTTAATGTTTAGTTCTTACTTCTATATCCTTGGCTAATATAAAAAGAGGGGCAGCCCAAACATGGAATTTTATATATTGCATTGTTATTTTACCTGGGACCATTTTTATTAGCATTCCTTCTACTGTGTTATAGGAAAAATCAAGGTTGACATTGAAAGATTTTAACAATGATTTTATGGTTTCAAGACCGCTAAAATAAGGCAAGCTAAGAATATATTTAGAAGATTCTTTCTTCATTTACTTTCACTATAAAACTTTTTGTGGGCTTTATTTTAGCAAATATCTAATATACGTGAATAACAACATAACTGTCACTATTTTTTTATGTATTCGATTTCTTGATCCAAATGTTGGGGATGACAATGTGCAATGCTCGTAAAAATGTAGAAGAAAACATTTAGAATTTGATATTAAAATGGTGGCCTGGATAAAAATGGACATAAGTTGTTTGTTGGTTTCCTATAAATACTGAATTTGCATTGAAATGGCTCTCTATTTATTAAAACATCTAGAAAGGGAGGGAATTTTCCTTTTCTAATTCTAAAGTAACATAATTGATAGTACCTTGTTATTAAATTAGAGTAAATCATTTACATCAATACCAGAGGGCAAAACACTTAAAATGTCGTCAACATAGCTATACCACTTTACAGGAAAATAAATGATATTAGGTAAATAGCGTTTTTCAAAGAATTCCAATTACAGGTTTGAGAGGAGTGGTGATAAGGGTTTGCCCATTGCCATATCAAATATTTGTTGATAAAATTCACCACTGAACATAAACTTACAACCACAAATGCACAACCTAGTGAATGAAATAATCTGACTTACAGGTACAGGTAATTCATGACGGGGTAGTTCGTAACTAAGAGACCCTCCAAGATGGAATCTATAGGGAATTTAGTAAAAAGCGAACAAACATCAAAACTAACGAATCGATCAGTAACGTGGACAAGAGCATGGTAATATGTTTCGAAAGTTTACATGATATTGAGGCGACAATACTGATGATAGGCCGGATAAGATTATTATTATTTTTTTTTTTTTTCTTTTTTTTTTTTTTTTTTGCTCTATCACAGTCCTCCAATTCGACTGGGTGGTATTTGTAGTGTGGGGTTCCGGGTTGCATCCTGCCTCCTTAGGAGTCCATCACTTTTCTTACTATGTGTGCCGTTTCTAGGATCACACTCTTCTGCATGAGTCCTGGAGCTACTTCAGCCTCTAGTTTTTCTAGATTCCTTTTCAGGGATCTTGGGATCGTGCCTAGTGCTCCTATGATTTTGGGTACGATTTCCACTGGCATATCCCATATCCTTCTTATTTCTATTTTCAGATCTTGATACTTATCCAATTTTTCCCTCTCTTTCTCTTCAACTCTGGTGTCCCATGGTATTGCGACATCAATGAGTGATACTTTCTTCTTGACTTTGTCAATCAACGTCACGTCTGGTCTGTTTGCACGTATCACCCTATCCGTTCTGATACCATAGTCCCAGAGGATCTTTGCCTGATCGTTTTCTATCACTCCCTCAGGTTGGTGCTCGTACCACTTATTACTGCAAGGTAGCTGATGTTTCTTGCACAGGCTCCAGTGGAGGGCTTTTGCCACTGAATCATGCCTCTTTTTGTACTGGTTCTGTGCAAGTGCCGGGCATTCGCTTGCTATGTGGTTTATGGTTTCATTTTTCGTATTGCACTTCCTACATATGGGAGAGATGTTATTTCCGTCTATCGTTCTTTGAACATATCTGGTTCTTAGGGCCTGATCTTGTGCCGCTGTTACCATTCCTTCAGTTTCCTTCTTTAGCTCTCCCCTCTGTAGGTTTTGCCATGTGTCATCGCTGGCTAGTTCTTTAGTCTGTCTCATGTATTGTCCGTGCATTGGTTTGTTGTGCCAGTCCTCTGTTCTGTCTGTCATTCTTCTGTCTCTGTATATTTCTGGGTCTTCGTCTACTTTTATTAGTCCTTCTTCCCATGCATTCTTTAGCCCCTCGTCTTCACTGGTTTTCAGATATTGCCCCAGTGCTCTGTTCTCGATGTTGACGCAGTCCTCTATACTTAGTAGTCCTCTCCTCCTTCCTTTCGTGTTATGTATAGTCTGTCCGTATTTGCTCTTGGGTGTAGTGCTTTGTGTATTGTCATATGTTTCCTGGTTTTCTGATCTATGCTGCGGAGTTCTGCCTTCGTCCATTCCACTATTCCTGCGCTGTATCTGATTACTGGCACTGCCCATGTGTTTATGGCTTTTATCATATTTCCGGCGTTATTATTATTATTATTATTATTATTATTATTATTATTATTATTGTTGTTGTTATTATTATTATTATTACACACACACACACACACACACACACATATATATATATATAATATATATATATATATATATATATATATATATATATATATAATTTTTTTTGGCGTTTTTACTAATCCGTACAACTAAGCTAACGAGCGAAATTTGACTGACAACTGATCTAGTGGTTCTTTTTATCTTTAAGGATTTTTTCACTGTGCTATTGAAATTTTTTATGGTTTGATCAAAGGAATTTTTTTTTTAGTTTTTTGACTGTCGTATCATCCAGTAGGGCTTGCATACGTGTTATACATTTAGTTTTATCTAAAATTACGATACTATTTGACTTACCAACTTTTGTGAATGGATTATATTGTCTTTTCTAAGATCAGTCAAACTTTTCTTATAACGAGCATTGGAAACTCCATAAACAAAACCTTTAATTATGTCGAATCTACTCGGTGACGAAGCAATCGTCAAAATCTTCGTGGGACTACGGATGCCCTGACAAAGACTGAACAGAAAACTGAAAAAACCTTAGTGACTGCAGTTACTGTGCTAATAGTGCAACGTCATGATTGTGTTGTACTTATCAAGTAAACAAATAAGTTAAAATGTCGTCAGTGACCTCGGATATGGCTTATCTTTCTTTAAATCGAATAGTCCTTGCGCTTTCTTAACGATTGCGCCGTCCGTAAGTAGATTCGAAAATATTGTGATCTTCCTCAAAATCATGTTGACATAATTAATTAATGGTATTATATATGGAGCTTCCAATGTTAGTCATGAAAGTAACATCCTGCTCGTTATAAGAAAAGTATGACCGATCTTAGAAAAGACAATACAATCCGAATCACAAAAGCTTTGAAGTCAAATAGTATAGTAATTTTAGATAAAGCAGACATATATATCACACAAAAAATTCCCTTGATAAATTCATACAAAATTTCAGTAGCATTGAAAATAAAAATCCTTAATTAAAAAAGAACTAATAGGTCAGTTGTCAGTCAAGTTTCCGTCGTTAGCTTACTTGCACGGATAAGTAAAAACGCACACAAAGAAAGTAATCCTAAGCAGCCTATTATATCAGTACTGTCGGCTTAATATCATATAAACTTTCGAAATTTAATCAAGCTCTTAACTCGTTACTTGGAACTATCTCCGATTCTCACATATATATAGTTCTCTGGATTTAGTTGTTAATTAAACAAAATCACTGATAGATTCGTTAGTTTTGATGCTTGCTCTCTATTTACATAAGTCCCAATAGATTCTATCCTGGAGTATCTTAGTACCGAACTAACCCATCTTGAATCACCTCTACCTGTAAGTCATATTACTTCACTCACTAGGTTGTGGATTTGCGATAGAAAGTTTATATTCAATGGTGAATTTTATCAATAAATATTCAGTATGTCAACCCTTACTACCCTTTCCTAAAACTTGTATATGGAATTCTGTGAAAAATGCTATTTACCTAAACTGA
>NC_061090.1:41168585-41183585 GCF_015104395.2 Macrobrachium nipponense
TACATATATATATATATTATATATATATATATATATATAATATATACTATATATATATATATATATACATATATATATTATATATGTATACTATATATATATATATATATATATATATATATATATACATATATATATACTCTGGCAATTTGGTCCTTTGAATACAATAGATTTTGTAAATTCAATGTTCAACGGAATCCTAATCTGTCGAAAAAAATATGAATATCAAAACAGAGACGAATAATAGCATATTATTTCTTTTGCTTTAACAATAATGCTTTCTTATTTCTTTAATAGCTTTTTATATTATTAATTCATATTTTTCTATACCAGCAAACAATTTTCCATTTCTTATTCAGAAACCCCAGAGCCATCCAGTTTCCTTGTTAGCCGTAATTACATCCTCACGCAACTTTACCTCCTCAAAAATCGGCGAACATAAACTAAACAACGCAATCAAAAACCTACACAACATCTTTCAACGGCAGTCCAAATTGCTATATTTCTCGTCTATGGAACCAGGTCTCGGTTTTACTCCCATAGCAACAGCAAAAAGAGAAAAGCTGCGAAAAGGGGAGAACAGCGGGGGAGGAGGGGAAGTACCGGAGGAGGACGAGGTGGAGGTTTCTTTCCCAAACAGACCGCCTCTCTCTCTTTCTCTCTCTTTAAACCACATAGCAACAAGCACCATCGATAATATCAAACTATAAGAGCGCATAGCTATTTCTGTTACTCAAAGCCTACCTCCCCCTCTTTCCATTCCCACAACCCCCTCAATCCCTAAGTCCTCACTTCACTTTGAATTATGAGTTTAAATGGTACCACAGAGAGAGAGAGAGAGAGAGAGAGAGAGAGAGAGAGATCATTTCAGCATTCATGCTCATGTTCCCCGTGATGGGAAACCGTTATCTGCGTCGCAGGACGCAAAATTCCATTTTAACTAAGTTCCTACAATTCTATGCAACGTAACTTCCGTTGGTTATTACTAACCAGTAGGTTCAATGGCATTAGACAGCAGTACTAAACTTCATCTTTACAGTACAGCGGTAGCAGCTTAGGAACTTCGAAAAAAAAAACTGTTTCTTATTATAAACTTCAACAAGAATAAGGTGGCCAAAGTATCTATAAAATGTTTCAGTTGTCATTAAGTTCCGTACATCGTTGAGGGTATTAAGTACTCTCGTGGGAGCATTAAAGAACCTTGCATATATCTATTTGCTTTCGCTTTATTTTGGCTGAGGGGAAGTTTCCAGCACTATTAGTCCACCTCCCTGCCCCTCTTCCTTCCCTATGTAACCCGCCCACACGGTTTTAATGGGATTCGCGATTAAATATTAACATGAGGCAACATTAATTAAATCGGAAAACATCTAATTTCCGTGCCAACATTTACCTGCAAAATGGAACGTTGACGTAATTAAGAAACCTTTTTCAAACCATAAAAAAAGAATTTCAAAAACCACAACAAAGAAAAAGTACACATTCTTTTTACCATGACTAAATTCACAGCTATTCATTACTCAGCGGAGAAATATACCTAGACTGAAGTTGATCGTCACCAACGTTATTTTGCCTTCAATAGGAAATAAAAACAAATCCTCTTTTCTTTTTTCATTTTATTTCTTTTTAATTTATTAATATATTTATTTATTTATTTGAAGAGGCAAGAAGGTGGGACAGAAAGAAAATCAAAACCGACCAGAGAATAAAGAAAACGTGATAGGTTTCGCATATTTTACTTTTCCTTTACCCCTCCTATCTCCCTTCCGCTGCCTGGTTAAACAAATGTTTTCTGTTGCATTCCTTCCAGCCGGGAGCAGAGGGGTACCATTCTGAAAAATGTGGCTGACATGTGTAGTGGCCTGACAGTATTCAGGACTACTCTCAGATTATAATACTACGTCGTTTGGGATTAATTCACCAAACTAATCTACTGACTACCAAAAGGTTTGATCAGTTGGAGAATGAAGCAGTTACGCAACACTACATTAGGTATGATTTAACCAAACAATTCTAAAAGCTGTGAGGAAGAATGAAATATGAACACTAATCAAAAGTTTTCGTATTGTTAGCTTATTACTTTCGTGAATTAATCCTAAACGATATAGTATTATAATCTGAGAGTAGCTGAGAGTAATCAGATTATAATACATGTCAGCCACCATGTTACAGAATGGTACCCCTCTGCTCCCTGCTGGAAGGGATGCAACAGAAAACATTTGTTTAACCAGGCAGCGGAAGAGAGAAAGGAGGGGTAGAGGAAAAGCAAAATATGCGAAACCTATCACGTTTTCTTTATACTCTGGTCAGTTTTGATGTTCTTTCTATCCAGCCCTCTTGCTCCATTAAAAAAAAAAAAGTAAATAAATGATTTATTTTAAATTAAATATAATGAAAAAAGAAAAGCGGATTTATTTTTAATTTCTGATGAAGGCAAAATAACGTTCATGAAACAAAATATTCCTAAAGAAGAATTCCCATTTTCCCTTTGACCTTTAAGTACGACGTTGACTTCAAAGTGCACATTGGCTTCATTGGGTATATGGCTGGAGTAACATCTTAGTTATCTCCCTTGCTATAAACTTATCCAGTGAATACTGTCTTTGCCAGCTCCACTATTGACTGCTATAACAAGGGCCTTGCTTTGCATTGCAAAAGGATGTGTTAATTCCCAAACTGGCATTAACCTAACGATTGGCCTAACTCATCAGGTGGAAACATCCCTCCTATTGGCTTTCACAATCCTTGGGTAGAAGAGTCTGACAGCCCTTCAGGTAACTCCATAGCGGTATCCCTCCGGGTATTGGTAATGTGATGTGTGTGTTTGTATGTGAGATACCCACACTTGTCTGTCCCCAAAGAGATGGGTAAGTCTTTCCAGCAGACACACACCTATGCCTTGCATCCAAGGTCCGTGTGGTTTATTAAACATGGCTATGCTACACACTTTTATGAGAGGCAATAAAATAATGAAGCACAGTCAGTTAACCTCCAACTCTTATCTAGCCTTCAACGGCTAGCAGCAGTACACAGTTGTTTTGCCAGATCAGAGGGGCCCAGCATATAAAACCAAAACTTGTCTTCTCTTTTGGGGTTCACTCTGCTGGATTATTGGGAGAGGCCCACTAGGAAGGTGTTAGGGTTATTTGGGCCTGGGTGAGTGGTGACTGCATGTGACACTTGACTGTAACAAGATTAGAATTTGACAGCAATTTGCCTGAGGTGCTGAATGTACAACTAGCACAGACAAACAAAGAGGATGCTTTTTTTCTATAATGTTTCTATTTCTTATACTTCGACAGTTATGGAGCTTTAAAAAATAACCTTCAAGATGACCACTGTAAAGAGGGCTGGTCAAGTTACATTAGACCACATAGGGTAGAAGCTCTGAAGTAGTACCAAACCCATGGTTCAACTATGGCTGCTATCCTCGAGTGCTTCCATTCTATATGCTAGCCTGTACCAAAGAAAACTTGCAATTTCTCTAGGTATAAGATGAATGGTCATCATAAGAAGACGAGCACTTATCCAAACTGAACCTACTGCAACAATATTTTTCAGGGATTATTTTAGATGGACAGCCTTATTTCCTTAACTAGCCTAGTCAGTAAGGACACATTAAAGAAAGGATAAAACAGCACCTCTAATCACAAAATATGTCAATACCTTCCTCCTGAAAGACCACACAAATCACGGTCAATGGGGGAACTGCTGCAATAAGACCATAACTTAAAGTTACAGGATCTGAGGATTCCTGACACCAAAAGTGAAGGTGGAATGTGATGGTCTGATGATTACTGGAACAATGGTTGAAACAGTAGCTACAAACCTATATATTGTTAATATGCTATACCTCTATGCAGGAAGTAAAAAGAGGAGTCTATCATTAAAAGAAACGAACGGTACATTCAGCTATGAGAGTGATAGTCTAAGCAAGAACAGATAACACCAATATAAAGCTTTAGCAATTAATGAATAGAGGAACAATTTTTACGACCTCTACACAATAACAATACTTTCCTATTAAAAACTTTAAGACTAATTATTGACAATCTGTAAACTTAACAACTTTTCCTTTGTATTCTCCCAAGACCAATCTCAGCTTTGAAGGTGGCTTACTTTCCATAGTTCATTACTATGATTTTTTACTCTGGTAAGGAAAGTAAAAAGAGCATATACTCAGAAATTAGAGTGCTTCAGAATTTATGACAAAAGTTTGTTAATTATCTTCCTTCTCAGGTTAAAAGTAGTTAACACTTTTATTCCACCATACATTTTATTGTAAAGGCAAACAGACATAAAATCTTCCTGGGAGTATTTCAAATTACTCAATTTTTCATACCTAAAACTTAATGTGAAAAAAAGAATACTAAATCTGGAAATTATAGCCTTTTACAGGCGAAAAATAGTTATGGGATTATGGAATTTGACCAAGAGTAATTAATGATTGTAAATTAATGACTTGGAGTTTCAGACTCGAATTTGTACACTTAAGTAGACACCTCCAACTTTATTTACTTTTTGGGGGGCACCACAAAATAATGAAAGCAATAGTTTATACGAGTTAAATTTATTAATGGATTAATTTATCCTAAATGTTGGGTGCACGTGAATCTCTTAGTTGATGCTCCCTTGGGCACACTGAAAAAAGCTGTTGTGTTCAGGTAACAGGAATGCTTCCAATTCTCTCTCTTACTGCTTTCAACTTGATATATTAGGCATCGAATACACAATTGGAGCGATAAATGGTTCGAGTGGTTTGACTTCGAAAAATGAAAAAATTACATGACACGGCATCAAAATTAAAAACGTAAATCTCAAAGGAAATTCCAACTCTTTTTGACTGTCGACCTAGTTTAGTCTTTTTTCAAATTTTACGAGTTTTAATGCATTAAAGTTTTCAAGAAGATAACGCGAGATGAGGAAAATCGGTAAATCCCGGGGAAATCTTTTAGTATGCCTGTAGGACGAAAACTAGATAATAATAATAATAATAATTATAATAATCTAAAAGGCTGGTAGATTCTTGTGTATCACAGTGGGCATGTTCCCTCTATACATTTTCTTTTAATTTTTCATCATCTGGAATGCCAAAGGCATAACAATTAATTTCTTTTATCCCTGAAAAATAATAAATTGGGGAAGAAAGAACAAAGTTCTACATTTATTTTAATTTACGTTCACAAACCACCCAAATAGCCATAATTCGCGGTTATATCTCAGCAATAATTATACTCTCCAAATTAAGACTGAACCTCAAGAATGAAGAACTACTTTCTAATCGTTATTTATCATCTAAATAATACAAATATAAATATACCAGATATCAGACCATGCCAACTACCACCAGGAGTCAACGGCTAAAATTACGCATTCATTAAAGCCGAAATGATATTTCAAAATGAAAGAAAAAAAAACTAAAGCTAACAGTAAACAGTAATGACGAAACCTTTGATGAGTAAACAAAGGAGTTTCATTACATTTTGAAACTAGGTCAATCAGCATAACAAAGGACAAGAATTTTTGAGGTCATCCACAATCAGTTTCATGGCAGAAGACCCTGATCCCCCTCCCTCTCCAGCCAACACAACTCCAAAGTCGGCCTGAACAATCACCAACGGCCGCCTTACGTGAAGCTATCATATCTTTTGATTACTGCTAAATTAATTTCATTATGATCGTTGCAACACATTCACCGTTATTGCTGGAGAAACCTAGGTGCAATATCCCTAAGTAAATTACACATCAAATTACTTGGGAATGATGATAGCATTGAAGTTATGATTGTGATGTGATTTATGAGAAAACTGTTGGGTTGATGTCTTGGTAAAATGGAAAAAAAAAAGCGAAAGACAAAATATATTTTATATCATCTTGACGTCTTGGTAAAATGGAAAAAAGTGAAAGACAAAAGATATTTTATATCATCTATCAGTTACGACTTGTAAACAGCGAAGATGTGTTACAACGAACCACAAACATTTTGGAATCACATTTTTAAGCCCTGCTGATAAAGCAAGAAGTCTTCCGTTGAGCGAGTATACTGAAGATCTTATTTTGTTTTTACTTCTAATATTTTAGTTAACTCTACGTGTACTTAATCGGGCTACCGGTACACACTACATTCAAGTTTCACCCACTAACATCAGATTACATGAGTGTATGGCACATAGTTGCAAGGGTATATATTGTTCATGATTAACAAGGTACCTTTTTACTATTAATTACAGTTGTTACAGTGTTACTTATTCTGTCGTGAATATATTTCTACTTTCTACAGCCTATCCTCCATTTACTAGTTTCCGTCGACATGATATCACAGTGGCTATTAATGCAGTAAGGATACCTGACTAAGCAACAAGAAGAAAAAGAAGGAAGTTATCATATGGTACTGAGGTAAAATATTATCACCAACATCATCAGGGCATTTCAATTTTAAAATTATCTGAATTTCCCAGTAAAACACCATTGTATGCCATTCAGGAAAGCTTTGTCACTACTGTGTGAGCTGCCTTAAAGAAGTTGAACAACGAGGCACTCAACCGGTCCGGCGACCACAGGTCGCTAGGAAACAGACACCCTCAAAATACCCCCTCAAAAGCAATAACTTTTGGCGTGCGTATGTCTGACCTATGATTGGTCAGACCTCCTTGGGAGCGAGAAATCAACCGACCTGCCTGCAGGTAAAACGAGTGGGCTGAGAGGAAACCAGTCCCGATACCTCTCGACTGCCTTAGGGGATTTGCCTCTCAGCTGCCTTAGGAGATTCGGTCTTGGGCACTTGAATGGCATCGACGTGCCATTGCCCTGCTCTGTTCCATTACGGTAGCCGTAATGTGATTATCAGTTTCCCTTCTGTTAAGTTTTAGATAATACAGATCACTGTTAAATTTACCGAGTTTCATTTAAGCATGACCATCAGTACTGCACCCGGACCAGAGTAAGTAGACCACGACGGGACAGGGTCATAAAAATGGTGTCAGGCATGTGGGGTCTACTAAAAAGCACTAATTAATAGTAAGTTTAGCGAACTGTGGATCTTGTGAGATGCCGATTCAGTGACTAATTGTTCAGTGTCTGATTATGATCTGAAAATGAACGATGGCAGACATAAGAAACAATAGCATAAAGGGCCGACGTTAAAGTGATACGTTAAAGCAAAATTATGCCTGCCTTCACATTAACGACTAAGTAATGAGTGGAAGATAGCGAACAAAGTCGGCGGGTTAAATTGCAATACCAAGAGCGAGAAATCGTGAAATGGGCGAAAACACACACTGACGTGCTGTGCATAAAAAGGCCATCAGAGTAGAAAAACTTGTATGCAAGGGAAATTATCTGAATGCCTCTATGTTGTCGGGAAGGACAAACAGGACGAGTCTCGTATTAATAGAGAAGCTTAGCACTCCGCAAATTAAAAACAACCAGACATTGGCTACGATAGTGAAGTGGAAAGGGGCGATTATCAGCGCAGTGTTTTATTTTTTTTAAATCTGTAATTATTATATTAGTGCCTTTAACGATCATCGGCGATGCCCAGAAACGGATTAAATATGGCGGACAGCAACATATGCCTGACAAAGTTCTTTCCCGTGTGTGAGCTATAAGATTAGGTCTGGTATAGGCCTAGCTGAGAGATGTGAAGACAAGACATGCCCCTGCCCACCCCACCCCCTCAAGAAGAAGGGGAAGGTGAAGTAGAAAGAGGGAAGAGAATCAGGTGTGTTCCTTCCTTGGCGACAAGGGGAAAGAGGCGAGTAGTTACTGACCAGCGTGAATAATTCTGTCACTGCAGCACTCAATTTCCCTTACGTTATCGCAAAAATTTGACCACTTTGTCCATGGCATCAAAGTACACAGGTATCAAATAATACAGGACTCTCACTTGGAAAAGAAATGAAATAAAGTCAAAGTATGACTGATTGTTGCGAAAACCTTGAAATGTGGCATTTTACCTTCTATGGGAGATGGAGTCGTCTTTCTCGGGGACACCAGCATGGGAGGGAAATAACCCAAACACCACAAAGATTCAATCGAGGTTCGCAACCGCCACGTTTTAAGAGGGGGTGGGGGGAGCTTGGGAGGGCAAACAACCAAATTTGCCGGAGTCGGACTGTGTTTCTTGTTCCTTGAATGTCTAAAAGTCTCTGAGGCAGCTGGGAGGCTGTAGACTCCGTTTATAACATTGAGAGGTTACGACAGGGGTATTAGTTGTCCCACACCATGTGACACATGAGGTCTTTAAGACACAAGGTCAATGCTACTCGTCCCTTTAACTATGGCAGCTACTTCATGTTCTTTGCTCTGTGGCTCCGGTCCAGTGCTGGTTTTCCCTTCAGCAGGATTTAACTTTCTCCTCAGCCAGCCACCTGCAAACCAAGGTCTCACAGTCAAACGAACGATGGTAGATTAACAGATTTAACTGTCAAAGGGAGTGGAGAGTGGTTGGTAGGGACGAATTTCGCCTGTACTTTACCTATTAAAGCAAGTACAAGAACTATTCTTTTATTATTACTACCGTTAAGTTAATGGAAGACTCTGCTCTGTCCTGCTCTTGCTTTGAGGAAGTAAACCTTCTGTGACGAACTTCCAGAACGTGATCGGGAAATCCTCTAGGACGGGCATTGAGAAGAATGGCTCTTCTGATGACACCAATGACACTGTTCTGGTGTGGCTGAGTGGCGGGAGCTGCTCCTAGAGTCGCTCCTTCATGATGACAAGCTATCCTGCTGGAAAACTGCCCAAGACAGTGCCTATCCCTTTGCATAAGAGAAGGTCTGGAGGAGAGGTGTGACTCCTACAGGGGTATATTCCCATGTCCCCTTGGTTAGGATGGACTATAAATGTTAATGCTGAGGTGTACTACTGATTTCTGGCGATAAATCACAGGTCTATGATGTATCCTATGAACATGTATGATAATTACTTAGAAATTATGATGTAATTATGAGTATACAATTGTTTAAAAAAGAAATGCTAATCCTTCCACACACACATTTGCTAGAACTTGAAATCATTTTTTACAGCTTCTTCGCCCTGTATTTTTTAAAAAGGAAATTACTTCTCTGTGTAATATTCTTATACTACAGAAGCGTTAAACAATGAACGAAAAATGTGACAGGATCAAAAGGTAAACAAGTAAAATTTGACAGTCCTACATATAAAGTTTTTGACAGTTCCTTTTCCAGCTCTGAGTCCTTTTTCACCATGTCAGTATTTAAATATTTGTCCTTTGTTTTCTGTTGTTCATGAAATTCTTTAAAGAACTTCACTACTTTTCATCACCTCTTTACATTATAACTGTCCATGAGTTATCTTCTAATGTCATATATGGCCCAAGATACGGATATTTTGTTAATTAATGGGTAATAAATCTGCCGAAACGGAGAGCAAGCATTATTGCGCCTATCTACAAAGTGAAGAGTGACATTCAGATTGTGCAAATTACAGAGGAATAAAGCTTATGTCTCAGCATGAAAATCTGGGAAAGAATAAAGGATCAAAGGATTAGGGAAGAAATAGGTGATAAACAGTTTCGTTTTACTCCAGGAAGAGGAACGTAGATGCAAGGTTTGACATTCGCAAATGATGGAAAAACATAGTGAAAAGCAGAAAGAACTGCAAATTGTATTCATAGATCTGAAAAAAGCATATGATAAGAGTTACACGCCAAGAGGTTTGAAGGTGTGTGCGAGCAAATGGAACACTATAGAAGTGTGAGGTTGGCCAAGACATGCATGAGGGAGCAAAAACGCAGGTTGGAAGCTTGTTGGGTTAATTGACGGGATACCAGTAAGATTTGGTTTACATTAGGGATCTGGTTTAAGCCCAAATCATTTCCCCCAGTGCATGTTGTTTGCTGATGACATTTGATATGCAGCACCAACATACGGAGAAAGGTGTCAAAACTAGAGCAATGGAGAAGGGTACTGGAAGACAAATGATTGACGATCAGTAGAAAGACGACTGAATGCTCAACGTTCCATGAAGATCATGATTCCGATATTAGTAATGGAAGGGACGAGGCTCAGCCGAGTAGAAAAATTTAGGGATCTTATTCCAACAGTAACTGGCGATGGAAATCTGGATGTTGAAATAACACACACAGTGCATGCTAAATGGAACAATTAAAGAGAGATATCAGGTGTCTTGTGTGACCGCAGAATCAACATAAGGGTTAAAGGAAGTGTATACGACAGTAGTGAGACTAGCTTTGATATATGAGCTGAAACACAGCTGGTAAAGAGAGCGCAAGAGAAGAAATGATTACTTGGATGTGTGGTGTGACAAAAAATGTACAGGATCAAGACGAAAGAATGAGAGGCTCTCCTAAAAGTCGCAGAACTATCAAAGAAGGGCCACGAAAGAGGACTGCAGTGGTAAGGCCATATGATGATAAGGGCTATATGATGATATATAGGGAGGTGAATGATGCAGATGGAGGTGCATGGTCGGAGAGCTAAAGGAAGACCGAAGCGAAGATGGATGGATGTTATTAAAAAAATCTGAGACAAAAAATTATCAGAGGATGAAGTATTTGACAGAGCCAAGTGGAGGAAAGCTGTCAAAAAATATCGACAAGACATAGTGGGAAAAGATGCAGAGAAAGAAGACGGAAATTCCATATTATTAGTAATGTTTACTTACGCCTACTCCGAACTCATAATGGCTGAAACAGCAGTCGGCTTGAGAATAAATTAATGGAGCAGAGAAGTAATTTTTGCTTTTCCCTTGAAGCAAACAAGTACTGAAAGTTACTGCAGTGCAGGCAGTCAGTTTCGGTGGTCAAATATGCAATAAATGAAAATATATAAAAGACTGTTTCATACGTTTATAACTAGCGTATATAAAATGCATATACAATTATCTAATCGCAAAAAGTGTGACCATGGCTTCCAATTAAAAAATCATTAGTTACACAGATACTTAAATCATTCTGTTTAATTTCCTATTGCATAACAAAAAAGAGCATTCAACTAAAAAAAAAAGCATAAAAGACAACTCAGTCAATACATCAAGGAAAAGTTAATGAAATGACAAAATATACCAACGCTAGGCTTCGAGCTCAATACAGAGAGAGAGAGAGAGAGAGAGAGAGAGAGAGAGAGAGAGAGAGAGAGAGAGAGAGAGAGAGAGAAATTGCCTTTTCTTTCTCTGTAATCAAAGAAATTCAGAGAAGCAGGTTAAGGATAGGGCAGACGTAAGAATAATAATCGTAAAAAAAAAAAAAAAAAAAAAAAAAAAAGAGGGGGGGGAGAAGAGAACGGCCATACACACTCACAACACACACACACAAAGAAAAGAACTTTGATCCTATGAATTATGGGGGTCCATCCGCAACTGTGGCAGCAGAGTTGGTATTTGACAATTTCCGAAGAATATTTAATCTTTCTGCCATCATTTCCGTTACAAAGTCCTCTTGACATGTGCATCATTTTAGTGACTTAAAATCACCTTTGGCTGACAGACTGATAATTATTTACGTAATACCTCTGGGTCGTATCCTCATTTAATTCCTCTAACAGGTACTTGAGGAGTCGGATGTTACGGAGCAATCCTAAAAAAAAAATTCTGACAAATCAAGGGCAATTCCGTGTTAACTCCAATTCTATTACTAATTCCGTCTTTGTCAGACAAAATATTAGGCGACAGCTCATAAAGAATTGTATTTAAACTATACGTTGAAGGAATTTGATAAGTCAGAAATCTAACCACACCAAAGTAGCCATGAGTAAGAATGAAAGGTCAGCCAATACACCTGATCGAGTGAAAGACACCGAGTCTTAGGAGGCCATTAAAAAGAGACAATGAATATATATTCATGCAACACGAACCGAACTCAATATACAGATGCCTGCACACATATGCTCCCAGCAGTATTTTTCCACATAATAAAAAGAGAACATACGCAATACATAAAAAAGGAAGCTTAATCGAAAAAAGGGAAGCAAGAGAAAAGGAAAAAGCGGCGGTCTGCTATTTTTACGAGCTCCTAAAAGCCAAGCCATGTATTCGGACTCTTACCAAAAGCTATATACACAATTCTTACTCCTCGAAATACAGTCAATCCATAAAACGGAAACTTGGAAGGACTCTCCTATAAATGCGTTTTATGATGGTCGACATGAAAGGCCTCATTAGAGTTATGCTTATAACACAATGGCGGTTCATCAGCTGAGGGCCTTGAGACTAAAACCCCCTATATCTGTCCGTCTTTCAGCTTTTTTTGCGAAGACAATTATAGGTAGGTATATATTGGACGATGAGCGTACGCCCAGGAAAGAAAAAAAAATGCCAAAGCATATGTAAGGAACATGATGTTATGTTATATTGAATCTTACTTTTAACTCAGCACATGCTATGTGAAGAAAGTAGAAGTATCAAGTTATCCTGCTCCTAATGTTCATAATAATAAATCATGCCTACGTGCACGCTTTTACACTTTTTCTCCGACAGAACGTGTGTGGAAAGTACTTCGAAAGTACATACGGGACTAAACTTTTGGAAACTGAAAAACTAGTAAAAAAAAACGCTGATAACTTCGTTAAGATGAATAATAAGACTAAAAAATTTTTAGACTAAAATAAAATGACGTACACAACGTGAATGTAAGAGAAGAGGAAGTAATAATAGGAAACTGTCAAGTACAATAGGGTTTGAAATGAAAAGCTATCGTCGGAATACGAAATATCCAAAATTTATACAAAACTACGAATAGAATAAACAAGCGTTTAAAGAAAATGGGGAAAAAAGACAGTTTCGAAAGGAGATTTTCGGACAGTGTGTGACGAACAACAAGAAAAAGACTGCTTGAGCCTGGAAGGAGAATCTTGTAAGTTGCCAACACCCATGAAAAAGTTCGTTGATTTTTGTGAGGTTGTATATAATGCACACTGACGCAAAAAAAAAAGAATAAATAAATAAAAAATTTAATAAAAGAAATAATGAGTAAAAGATAAACATAAAGATCAATAGAATCCAAAGGATACAATTCGTGTATGTCCCGAATAGGTACAATCAACTGTGCAATTACAATGAACAATTAGCTATGAAATCTATTTATAAAGGAGAACAATGGCCTTTCACAATATCGGCAATGGGTGAATTTCAATAAAAACCAAAACAGCCACAGGTGGTTATATTTTCATGGACTTTTCTGGCAGAGAAATCCAATAAACAGCACAGAACATGGTTATGGGCAAACAAGATGAGGCAAAGATTTAGCTGGATAAAATATAAAACAAAAGTTCAAAGATAAAATCTGTAGCTAAATGACTTAATGTAATACTGAGCACAATTTCAGAACAAACAAGACCATATCTAATATCTAAAATAAAATCCAATAGGTGAAAAAAAGCTAAAAATAAATCAGTTCATACCCAGTTACATTTTATTTTCGAGGAAAACCTTTCTACGTTATTACAATGTTCGTGGAAATGAGTGTAAACAATGAGAGATTGATGGGGAGTTTTAGGCGAAATATTAAAAAGAACATCTCGTTTATCGTATCACATTAAGTAAAAACCCGTATAACCATGGGTAAATGGAGATTACTCGTAATCAGGACTACGACAGGCACAAAAAGGAGGACCTTCAGCTCTAGGTACCGAAACTGTCTTAAATGATGCCCCGCTAAAAAAAAAAAAAAAAAAAAAAAAAAACAACAACAACAACAACAACAAACAACAACAACAACAACAACAACAACAACAACAACAACAACAACATGCCTGTGGGTATCTAGGAAAAAAATTAAAGATGCTAAAAATTAACACTATTCAAGAAAATTATGAATAATTAACACAACTAAAATAGATACGGGATATGAAGCAATTAATCCAATAAAACTCTGCTTGAGTGACCTAAAAGAGATGATTAACCTTTAAGGTAAAACTCAGTTTATGGCATTCTTTAGAAGGAGTGGGGAAATGAATCTCCTATTCAGAATCGACTTTCGCAATTTAATAATTCTGAGGTCATCTAAATGGATAAATCATAAGTTTCACTCAATTTTGCTTATCATTCGGATATCCAGCTAACAAACCAAAATAAAAAAGAAACACACACACACACACACACACACACACACACACACGCTAAAAAGCGTCCCTCCCACTTCGTTAACTTGGGTAATAAATAATGGGATGACCTGATGAGAAAAACTCATAATCCTACATCGACCACAACATTATGAAAAACTAAACAATTTCTCAGAACAGACAACCACTCACACCATGCCCCATTCAGCCTCGCCCTAAAAAGTTACTCAATATTCCTCTTCCTAATAATAATAACGCTGCTGTCTTACCCCTTCATGAAAAAAGTTCGCTAAAAATCCGTCGCTTTTAATATTTCACAAAAGCCAATAATTTATGTTAATGTCAGGATGCCCGGGGGAATCCCCGCGCCGTTTAATAACATTTACCGGGAGTGACGTTAAAAAAAGGAAGAAGAAAATTCCTAATAAAGGAAAATGAAAGTTTGAAGACTATAAGTGCGCGTGAAAAAGACTGCAAACTGATAATGTCAATGAAAAGTTGTAATGCCATTGTCCGTAGAGAGAGAGAGAGAGAGAGAGAGAGAGAGAGAGAGAGAGAGAGAGAGAGAGAGAAATTTGTTTCTCCATTAGGTCTTCAAAATGAAGGTTCCTGTAGTTTATTAATGATTAAGTTCCAAGAATTCACTGGCAATTTTTCAGTTGTTAAAAAAACACCTTTACTTTTATTACAACACATATGTGGGTCAGATGGTAACGTCCTGGCCTTTCATTCGAAAGTACTTGGGTTCGATCCCGATGTGTAAGAAAATTACACAAACACATATATATATATATATATATATATATATATATATATATATATCTAATAAAAGGGGTCATATATAATATATATCTAATAAAAGGGGTCATATATATATATATATATATATATATATATATATATATATATATACACACACATGGGTAACAATATTTATTGCTCTTGCCATTGGGCCCTGCCC
>NC_061090.1:41186085-41243585 GCF_015104395.2 Macrobrachium nipponense
CGAGAGTCTGGAAGTCTGTGGACTTGTTATCAGTGAACATCTTCATACAAATAATTCGTTAGAAGGGTGGCATTGGGCAATGCAGATGTCAATTGGACATGCGCATCCTACAATTTACAAATTCATAAATATTTTAAGAGTTGAACAAAATCATGCATCAAATAAAGTTACCCGAATAGATATTGGGCAGCATGAAGACGCAGCGCAAAGTAAAGCCTGAAGTATAGTTAACGTGTATCGTCGACACACACACACTAATATGTGTTTGTGCGCGCGCTTGTGGGCATAAAAGTTCGTGCAAATTGTAAAAGTTCGTGCAAATTGTATATTCCCAAAGTTAAAGGAATGCAAAGACGACTTAGAACAAGCAAAATACATGGAGGAAGATGAAACAGCTTGGCTGAGGTAGTTCGACAAGATGCTGATGGGCTTTCTCTGTTAAGTGAACTGTATGTATATAATAGTGTGAAAACATTTTTCAGTGGCTCATCCATGATGAGCACTTACAAGTATGAACGTGACTGCAACATTTGTCCAAGATTTTTTTTTCTAATTCTGGAGAAATTTTCTAAATGTTACAAATAAATAAACCCCTATTAGCTGATTTCGTCATTAGATTTGGCTTAAAAAAATTTCAATGGTATATTCACTGCCAGGTTCATCCTATTAGCTTCAGTTATAGAGATCATACGCCATTTCACCCAGTATTATATTACTCGAGCGTCATGTTATCCTACAATAACTGAGGAAAGTTTATCATGCTGAAAACGAACCACTTACTAACTTACACCAATATAAGGGAGGACAATTTCACGAATTAGCAGCAAGTCCATTTTAGCACAGCGTAATGACAATCTGATGCGATGAGCCGTGCCTTTGCAATGAAATTCCATTTAAAAAAAAGCATCAAACCCATGTGCAACGTCTATTATGATTTCCAGTATCGGAATATAATCCTAAACAGTAAATAAAAGGCTATGTTGCATTCTGACATCTCAAAACCAAACGAAAAACCTACATAGCATGCTTTTCGAAATGAGCGGAAAGATGAGATAACAGTGAGAAACTATTTCGATTTAAAACAACAACGGACACCTTCAGTGACAGTGGTAGATAAGACTGGAATAAAACTACAACCTTCAGATGAGTTGCACTTCCTCTGATTTATCCATTAATATTATGCACACGATGAAAACCGATTGTTACATAAAGGATTCAAAAATAATCGTACCCCTCCTTATGAATGAACCACAAGCGTGTGCGTCCAGCACAAACACAATAATACCCTTGAATGCCACAATGATATGACTGAAGGGCAAGCTCGTTAAGGAATGTCGAGGGTGGAGAGAGATTTGAGGAGGTCCAAGTGATGAAACTTGGGAGATGAAACCAACCTGCCACACACGCGACCAGGCTCAAGTTCTTTTGCTATTTCCGATTCCCTCACGACAACCTTACATTATCAGAATGTCCCAAGACCAACCACAACTACACCGTAATTCCCAGATGTGGCACAGAGAAAGGGAATGACTATTTCTTCCAAATAATACACACACACACACACACACACACACACACACACACACACACATATATATATAATATATATATATATATGTATATGCTATATGTATATATATATATATATATATATATATATATATATATATATATATATATATATATATATATATGTAGTATGTATGTACATAAATAATTTGAAAATAACTTATCTTTCCGGCAGAATATGTAAAAATAAAAAAGATGCAAAACTATCCTACAATTATAGGAAGGTGAAGTTTTGGCAAGGAACCCATGAAAATCACACAAAAACGGTATATGGTATTTAATTCACAACCTTGATAAAGTATGCATTAACTACTCAATAAAAACCAAGCAAAAGGATGGGCATTTTCAAAGATGACACGTAACTGTCACTTCCTACAAGCTGGTCATCAACATTTCTTTGTAATGCCTAGGCCTTATTTTGTTCTGTCAATGAATTCCAAGCTGATACTACTTGTAAAATCAATTTTCTGTAAATTTTCTTATGCACAGTGAATTATATCGTCCTACCAACAATTTTCCAGCATACCCAGGAAGCGCTTTATTATAACAACCCGTATTTGTGCCAAAGGAGAAGGGAAGTTATGTTCAGTTGAATTATTTTCGAAAAAAACATTGCTAAACAAGAGCAGAATGTTGGACAAATATCGTGCATCCGACGTGACACATTGTCTACAGTGATGCACAATTATTACTCAACCACTGCCTGTGAACAGAATGCTAAAAGTTACCGGCGTGTATGAACTCTTCAAGATCAGAGAAAAAATACTAAAGCCAACTCATCTCGGCTGCTGAGCACTGGCTCAGTTGTTTCCTAACAATTTTAGAAAAGATTCCTCACCAAACCTCTCGGCCCGAATGATTTCCATTTATCTTCCGCGTTCTTGTATAGATTTCCCATCCATCATTTGCTTCAGTTATCAGCTAAATGGAACTGACGATTCTGGAATCCGATTCAACCGTTGTTCCTAAACATGCTTCCTAGTGAGTGCGTTTTTTGGTAGAAAAAGCCATACTTTGAAGTAGACGTGTCCGGTTACATGAATTATTTTTCTAAGCATACCTGTTCATTGGCCCCTACTAACAAATCCATGTTCACTATTTCTTTTGCTTTTTTTCAAATCGCGGCGCACATTCTGTAAGGAACGACTTATTATTAAATCTACGATAATTTAATTTCAACTTAAAATATAAATCTTAAATAATGCAACATTTCTTTCAAAAAATATATATACATTCCTTTTTTTCGGTTAAATATGCTGAACAAAACTGTAGCTGGAATCCAGGGATTTGGAAGAAGAAAAGAATTCATTAAATCAGTATCGAGATGTAAGATCATAACGCGATTATTTTATTATTGGGAAGCGTGGGAAGGGGCTTTGTTGGCTTTATCTACGGATGCTCGTGTTCGCATCCTCTAGAACAAATGGCACTCCTTCCATTTCTTACGACTCACCGAGAAAAAATCCTCTACTTGTAACCGCCATATTTACATAAATTAAAAAAAAAAAATTTAAAGTTTGAATAAGTGAAACACACACCATTATGCAATGCTCTCTCTCTCTCTCTCTCTCTCTCTCTCTCTCTCTCTCTCTCTCTCTCTCTCTCTCTCTCTCTCTCTCTCGTTCCTTTGAGAATCCTTCCTTCAGACAGTTACTGCTATCTCTTGAATATTTAATGCAACATCTGCCGCCGCCTAATGGCATTTAACAGCGACAAGCGACAGTGCTGCTGGATATTAACAACACCCATGTAATTTAACAAGCATATTTAACATGACCTCGTGACATCTACTGGTGCAACCGCGGCGAAATGGTTCGCATGTTTCCATTACGGATTCCAAGACAAAGTCTACACGATTCACATGAATGCAGTGGAAGGCGAACGGTTTATTTTTAATTTCTGGATTAGACAGGAAGAAGGCCAGATTAACTAGACACTTGGCGCAAAACGACACCACCAACACCACCTGTGGCATCTACTTCAAAACTCTCTAGTTCGTGTTTTAGACCTTCAACTATTCCTTTCTTAGAAGAAAAATATCCTTCCGAATCTCAGCTATATTACGTAACCCTTTATACATGCATACATACATACATACATACTATACTATACTATACTATACTATACTAATATGTAATATGTAATATAATATATATATATATATATATATATATATATATATATATATATATATATATATATATATATAGATATATAATATTGTACCACATATAGCTCGCTTTACCACAAATGTGTGCTCAAGAGAAAAACAGGGATAAGAATTAATTTTCAAGAGATACTACACCCTCTTACCAGACTAACAAGCAAACACGTGGTATAATGCGAAATATATTCGTGTGTGTGTGTGTGATTTTCTGAAAGCAGTGGGTTTACCACCCTCATCGCAAATAGACCGAGTATTATCTTTTGGCATCGCAGCCTCTGAGAGGGCAAGACGTATGGTGAATAAATACAAAACTAAATAATAAACATACAAGCGTTTTCCTATCAACAAAAGGACTATAAAGCTGAAATCACGAAAAGGGAAATGAGAAGAGCTTCCAGTTACACTAAAGAGACATTTGAGGGAGTTCTGGTGCATGACACAAAGCTCTCCTCCGACTGCCTCCCTCCTGGAAACATGAACAGCACCTTCGAACATTAAACAGCGCCTCTGGACATTACTTAGCCGGGTCTAGCCAATAATTCCCTCCGACATTACACTCCAAACGCTCACAAAAGCAGGCATTGTACAGGTGCCGCGCGATGATAATGCCAAGCCGATAACGGCCACAAGGCTGAAAGTGTCATCTCGCGAAAACACCAGAATGGCCTTCGCCATCCCACCTTCCTTGGGCCAGCCAGACGCATTGTTGTATATATGTGCCTCTCGTTAACGACACATGTCAGCCCCTAAATGTTAACGAGGTCGCAGTTTACAGCCCGCAGTCACTAAGGGTTATTTTCATATAGTCAACAGCTAACAGAATGGACTTCATGGAATTGTGGCGAGAGAGGGGTTCGATAAAGACGCCTCTGCGACGAAGTCCGGATCTGGAGCGCACAGACACTCACAGTGAGAGACATTGGACCCCTAATCAAGTTGCTAACGCAGGAGAGAACAGCCTCCGTAACAACGGGATATGATCAGACTCGCATCATTACAAATCCATTCATATAAAAGAAAGCAGTGCACTTCCATCTCTGCACACCAGTGATTCCAAACAGACCCATCGAACTGGATAATTCCACGAGATGTCAATGCACCAAGCCTTCACTTCACACCTCCACTCTTCATAACAACTCTGCTTCCGATGAGACAACACACACGCTCACACACACAGGCACACACGCAAAATACACAAACTGTGTTTACGTAAACGAAATATCTTCGGACAAGCAGTGGAAGACTGGCAGCTGCATTAATTATAAATGCAACAGAACGGCACTGTCACGGTTAATGTGGGTCGTTACGAAAGCAATGCTACAAACGACCTCTCCGGCAAAGTTACTTATAAGCTAAGTGGAGACTGTAAAGTAGCAGTAATCGCTAAACAAATGACACTGATTCTCTCCCGTTTACTTGTATTCAAATTTCCCGAGGCCATAGTCTACTACTGGTATAACGTTTTTTGGCACTATTTGTTGATATCATCATCATTAGGTCATTACCAATGCCGTGTATTCCATTAACTATTATTTACACTTAATATTCGTGGACACAGCAATCAATGGCCTTACATCACTACAGAGTCTAAGCAAAATCTTTAGGACATTATTTATTCAAATGCCATTCAATGTAAGTTCACTTATCGTAAATGCAAGATGTAACTTAAGTGCTTAGTCATAAAAAAGTTAGTCTCATTAAAAGCGCTTTCAATTCTGGCATGGGATTAATCTCTCTCTCTCTCTCTCTCTCTCTCCCTCTCTCTCTCTCTCTCATATATTAGTATATCTATAATATGATATATAGATATATAATATATATACATATATAGTATATATATATACAACAATACATATTTATCTATATATGGTGGTTATATCCATATATATATATATATAATATATATATATAACACACAATACATATAATCTATATATGTGTGTATATATATATATTATATATATATATATATATATATCTATACTATATATTCTTAATATTACACCCCAGTGATTCTTTTAAAAGATAAGGAAAACTAGTTTTGTACAATTCCTTCTCATTATCCTCAACATAAAACGAAGTTAATGAATCTACTTGTAGATCTATTCTCTCTCTTCTCAACGTGATACAGACAAACAAGCATTAGCTTATATCTATCTGAATCTATTCTCTTCTCAGAGAGAGAGAAAGAGAGAGAGAGAGAGTTATGTCACCACAAAGCCTTGAAGAATTCCTCTAATATGGTAAATTATATAACATGTAAATTCAGGGAAAAGATCATATCGTAAGTGATGCTGAGGTGAAAGAGTATGGAAGACTAATCAGTGACGCGCCTCAGTTGACAACAGCCACATTTGGATGCTTTTTCGCTGGAAATTAAATCAATTGGTTGCATTCAAGAGCCAAAATTTTTGAGGCTCAATTACTTACTCGCTGAAGTTTGCTGATATGTGCAACTGGGCAGTTATGTCTGGTTTGCTCTATATAGGACGAGGTTATCGTATTTTAGGTTAACGTGGATCAATAAAACGATCACAAAGGTAAACGAAATTTATCAAAAACGGAAAATATCGATGGAAAGGAAGGAGAGATGGAGGTTTTTTTATCATTATTATTAACTAATATAAGAGCTACATTCCTCTTAACAATTATGGAGCTACTGGCTGTTAATATCAGAACTGGAATTTACAATATAACAGGCACAACCAAACGAATATATAGCTGACATATAAACATGTTGCAGAAACGTTTTATGAAAAAAGTAAATTAAATACATATTCGTCTTATAATAAAACCTTGAGCCGTAAATTATCAAAATCATCTGTAATCCGCTTTCCATAACAGGGAGATGCCACTTTTATAATCTGATCATTTATAGAAGTGGAGGATGCGGAAGCAAAATCGTTTTCAATTTGCAATGAACAGTAAAAGGAATTCTTCTAAACATTCATAAATCAAAATCAAATTTAAGAGAAAAGCTTCATCTGAGTGAAAGCCTAATATCTGTAAAATGGTGTCTCCTGATAACAACTTCCAGAGAATACCCGGGACATAACTTTATCATGTCTTTAAAGTTTGTTAAGTAGGTTGACGGATTAAAACGTAAGCAAGACTGATGGGAAAGTCCAAGAGTGATAACGCTCAGAAATAAAACTTTGCAACATCGCAAAGATCATGGCAGACTTTTACCCCAGCTGAGGTCAAGACCATGCAAATTTCAGATAGATTGCTTTCATTTGGGGTTTCCTCTAAGGCATGCACACTAGCTTGTTGAAAGATTTGTACAATGCGATTACACTGATTTTATTACTACTAAGAGGAACTAGAGAAAAATATAGCTGCAAATTTATGCATATCAACCATATTCGCTAGTGTTTTTCCTCAATTTCTTTACTTTGACTTCCACTGTGTGTAATACGAACTTCGTTTTTCGGAGTTTAATCATCAAAATTTAGATGATGTCGCCGATCACTCCCAATTTGATCTCAGGCTAAATGGAGCTGGGGTTAGTCCCGTGTTTTTTCATTCCAAACTCATAAAAACTGTCTCATGGTTTTCATTCCAAACTCTCATAAAACGTACAACTTTTTCCTTTCATTTTCATGATTTTGACTTTGTCAAAATTCATACTGTTTTTACACTATCAGTCCTACAACTCTTACAGTCTCCTCTATCTTTTTCTCATCACACAACTTTGAACCTACATGTGCTCTCCTCTTTACGACTTCAAACTTCACTTGACTCCTCGGATTTTCAAGATATAGCAATCCAAGGAGAAAACAAATTATGTCATACCACTTTTACACCAGTCAAACCAGTCACGTCTACATGTTATAGAACAAGTATATTCAGCAAATTATCTTGTGCATCATACATTCCCCCGAACACAATGCACATTGCGCCTACGTATATAATTTCTATTGAGAGGCTTTTCTAGGTAGCCGTAAGCATAAAACATTTTTACTGTACTTTCAAACTTTTCACATGACAATTTCATGAGAGGTATCTAATCCACAAACGCTATTTTTGTAACTTTGAAATTCATACTGTTCTTCCCTCTGTCAATCCTCCTGCTGCTTGTTTTATTTTGTCAACCAGCATCCCACCACCCACTAGACTTCGTCTTAGGTACTCAATTTATTGTTATGTGTCTATTTATCTTAGTTACCTCTTTCACCTTTACCACTACACAATTACCTATTTATTCAGCTAAACCATTCCTTCAGAACTCTTTTCTCGTCCACATCTACCCTACAAACCTCCGTCCACGATTTTGTTTGTTTGTTTGTATGGTGCTTTTTACGTTGCATGGAACCAGTGGTTATTCAGCAACGGGACCAACGGCTTTACGTGACTTCCGAACCACGTCGAGAGTGAACTTCTATCACCAGAAATACACATCTCTCACTCCTCAATGGATTTGGCCGAGAACCGAACCCGCGACCACCGAGGTGGAAAGCTAATACCATATCAACCATGCCGCTGAGGCGCTGTGTTGTTTCCACGAGAATTCTAAAACTTAAATTAACCCTTTCCACTCTTGCATCATGTATCCATATCAAATAAATATTCAAAATCCTTAATCTATTAATCCATGGCTTTTTTATAGTGCTTCACACAGGTTCTCTCCATTTGGAACTTTTATTCTGAAATCCAAAGTTCACTAGCCTTTTCTTATTAACTTCCTTGTGGAGGAACTAATTCTTTAAAGGTCCTATGTCCTTCGTCACTTTAATGTCATACTTTCCTTTCTTTTGCTCTTTCTCTGTTGTCATGACCACCTTTAACCATGCTCCTGCATACCTGCACACAACTTACCTCTCTTTCTGCTGTTCTTTCATTGAACCTCTCATTTCTTATTTAACCAATTACTGATTTGTTATTGCCTTCCTATTATTATTATTATTATTATTATTATTATTATTATTATTATTATTATTCACAGGCTGAAACTTATTCATGTGGAACAAGCCCACATGTGACATTGACTTGAAATTCAACCTTCCCAAAAAAAAATGGTGCTCATTAAGAAGTAAAAAGAGGTAAAGGGAAATAAGGAAAGAGGCCCCCTTATTAAAAAATTCAATAAATTAACAACCAGATAAAAATTTATCAAAATGCAAGGAGATTAGTATGACGTTCCAATTACACTACTTCCTCTGGGAAAATGTTCCATAGTTCAACGGTGAGAGGAATAAAGAACCTCTGGAACTGAGAAGTTCGACAACAAGCCACATTTACAGCATACTGCTACTGCTGTTCAGTGAAAGGATCAGAGATCAATTGTGAATGTGAAAGACCTGTTGAAATACAACTTATGAAGATGTGACAAACAGGAAACTATCCAACGATGGTCAAAGTCATAAGTAATACTATTAGGAAAAAGAAAACTACCACCACGAACCACTATGTCTGGCAGAAGCAGACACCCACACCGGAGACCGGTATTCTAGTAAAGAGAGTACAAATGACCTTGCTGAAACTTTCATTAGATGTTTATCAAAAGTCAGATGCGTGTCAAAGGTTACACCTAAAATAGTTAAAATTTCAGACTCGTTCAGCAAAGTTCAATCCACCTGAAGGGGAGGAAAGGGCGGGAAATCTGTCCAAGATTTGCTAATCCTATAATCCTTTTTCTTCTTAGAGACTTTCCTCACTTTCTCCTTACCAAGCTTACTTGTTTCATTACAACTTCTTTTCATCCCTATCTTCAAATCGCTCTTTAATCTACTCTGTACTAACAAATAAAATACAAAATTCTTTCCAAGTTCTACCTCGCCATTTCCACTTAGACCATCTTTGCAAAACATGTATTTCTAACATTTTATTTAATTTTCCAATGACAATTTTCATTAGAATCTCTCCTCATTTATTCCAGGAACTCCAAACCTACAAAAAACGCTACTTCCTTGTGTCACCCAGCTCTAAATTTAAATCAATTCGCACAACCAACAACCACAGCTTCAGACACCAGAAAACAGACACCAGAAAAGACGTTTTATCGCTCTCATTCTTTGCCATTCCAGAATCACATGCTGACACTTAAATTTGCCCAGCCTTCTTCTCTAGCTACCCTAGCAACAATCACTCTTTGTTCTTTCCACTGCTGCCCTTTCACCGTTGTCTTGAAAAACATTAAGCTTCTACTCCTTAAATTAACTATATTTCTATTCTACACCTTATCTACATACATTCAAATTCCCAAAACTTAGTATTTTAATGATACTGGTGATTTTTTGTCAGCAAGGTATGGGGCTCATATCCCCATCCCATAGCCGTTTCATAACATTCAGACTATTCACTGCAGTGTAACAGTAATTATGTTCCTTTCCTTGCATCCCACAAGAGGCGCTTACCCAACGAGGATTTACAGCTCTCCATTTGCCGTCCCTAGCCTTTGGATACACTGCCTTAGAATCACACGTCGTTAGCACTTTCTAGGCCACAGTTTCCAGGCATACTCCTGACTGCCATTGTGAAAACCGTTAAATGCAGGTAGTCAACAGAAGTATGCTAAGAAGATATTGTCTTACAATTAATAATGACACGATATCTCTAACCTGTCCAATCAGTTACCAAATAAAGCACTGAATGTTATTCCAAAATTTCTCCTAAAGTATGACCTATTGACAATCAAAAGTGCTGTTAAGTGGTAAGATTAGAGGACAGTACTTATATCCTTTAGTGTCAAAAGTATCTCTGTCAGCAAATCGCCGACAATATTAGAAAAATCCTTTTGTAAGCAGAAATGCATTCATATAATTCGATGCGTTTTCTTAGCATCATATGAATTTTTAGACAAAAATATATTATTTTCATCTAATGTAATCTTACAAAATTTGAATTTCACTCTAGAGGATATAAAGATAATCCTTGATAATATTGATAGCTGGGGTGGAAAAGATCCTAATGGTTTCTGCCCTTTGATTTTAAAAAGGTTTCTAATGTGTTGTCTCCTAAGATGAATAGCTTATGTAAATTTTTATGTCTATGTAATATCTTTGCGGATATGTAAAACTTTAGTGATACAGGGCCTGTTCCAAAGATCGTTATATCTGCAGACTGCAGTTCGGGCCAATCTATATTCCCACTGCGCATTCTAAAGTTGCAGTTAAACTTATTTCTAAGCCACTATACAAATATGTGGAATCAAGAGAACTGTTACTTGATAGTTAATATGTATATAGGTAGCAGCTTGGTACTAACATTGGTCTTTTAGACTTTACATGACATTTGCAAGAGAAACCTTCTCTAAAGTTTTGAATGTGGAGTAATTAAATAGAAGTTATGTGCTGCTTTCGATTTAGCCCCCTATTTTTTTTATTTCAGAACCTTGGTGTAGGTGGATATGCTGCTGATGAGATCTTTAGTAAACCACGACCTATTAGGCCACCGAGCATCAGGAAGTCTTAGATCTCCTGACCACAGGAAAAACATTTACCCAGTACTGTACAAGTTCTTTTGGAAATCTAAATACATAGGTCTTTTCAAAGAACTACTACTTCAAGATTTTGCAGTAGTCAGAACTAAGATATCGAAAAATAACACGAATGGATCACTCATTCTTATAACACCTACTTCAATCATAGCAAATTTGTTTTTCTGTAATAACCGTCTGGTCTCACACCAGCGAGGTACCGATTCTCAACTAGAAGCCCATCACTCAACATGGCTATGAATGGGACTTGAAATAAATAAGATGAAGTAAAACACATGGAATTAACAACTTCATGCTAGAGACTTGTTAAGCAACATGAGGTACATCTATCTGGCAAAATCGCTTCTACATAGGCAAAGACAACTAGTGATTCATAATTGTTTATATATATATTATATATATATATATATATATATATCTATATATCTATATATATATATATATATGTGTGTGTGTGTGTGTGTGTGTGTGTGTGTGTGTGTGTGTGTGTGTGTGTGTGTGTGTGTGTGTGTGTGTAATAGCCATAATGCCCTCTTAACTTCTCACATTCTTTGCTATATTTTGTTGCTTATATTTACCAAAACATTTTTAAATTATGAAGGTATCCAGTTAAAATAAACCAAGACTTAAATTTAGAACACTTCCATTATTTGACTTGACAAAACAAGATTCAATTATATTCTTTTTAACTGTGTCGCTACACATGACAAAGAATCTTGCTTCAGCTCAGATAATGTAAATCTCTCATAAGTACAAATAATGCATTCGATATTTGGCCAGTTCTCACAGATCATTGGTGTTGTTTGGTTCGTTATGAAAGTGATTTTCCAGTTTGTTCTTAATATATTTTATCCAACCTTTTCCAAGGAATTTCATATACGCAGTCAGAAACATCTTTATGAGAATTTATTAATACTAAATTCTTTACAATAAAATTACTGAAAACAACATTTATGTTGAAAAGCTTTAATATTCTAGGAATTTCTAAAATCGTTCACCATATGGTAATAATTTAATAATATTATGCTTACTAAATTCAACTACGTCATTAGTTAAATAAAATGTTTTCCTAGCTCTCTTCCATCCTACATCAACAAGAGTACGATTTTATGGTATTGTTTGCATGCAGCAGACGGGGCATGAGTTGATGTTAGTGAAGATGATGGGAAATTGATAAATGCATTCCTTATGTTCTCTGCGACAATCTCCATGACTTGGCATTCAAAAGTTCACAATCTTTGGTGAAGTCAGATAGTAGCACCCTATTTCCAGTTCCGATGAACTAAAGGTTTGGGGCTTGGGTGAGCATGGAGGGCACCAACCGTGTGTGTATGTAAAAATCTTGTATGTCTCAGGCAGATGTTTGAAAAGAACAATCGGAGCACTCAATATGCAACATGGGATGTGTGTGTGTGTGTTTGGCCAATGAAAGTGGCACTCGTAAGGTAAGAATTGCTCCTCGAATGCAATTGCAGAAGGACAGGTTGCAACTTAAGTGTGATACTCACAAGGCAGACAGGCAATGAGGTACTCACTGGCTCTCAATCCAGGCACAATCGTGCTGAAGTCAGGGTTTGGTTCCTCAGGTGAGTGTGATGGCACCTTCAAGGTGCATGGGTTTGATCTTGCAAGACATAAGGGTGTGTTCAACAAACATGGTGGCACTCAACTGTACGTAAACGGGTCCCTCAGGTTGTTGTAGTCGTAAGGTCTACAAAGCATTAGGGGCACTCAACAGGGGTATTACAAAAAATATGGTTGGCACTCGGTGTGCGTGGCGAGGTCCCGCAAGACACAACTTGTTGACGTAAATTCAGTAGGGGCACATAAATGCGCGTAGACAGGTGGTTCCTGAGAGAATGTACTTGTTCAAACAAACTACTCATTAGGAGTTGCAGAGAACATAACATAGCTAATTCCTATACGAACGTGGCAAAACACAAGTTGTGGCAGAGTGAGTAAGTCTCTACAAGACTTGGCAAAGTCAACAGTATCCGTGATGTAAAGTAAGGCTCATACATGTGACACAATTCCCGCAGGAATCCTCAGGCTATCTAGGTGTGCAGAATGAACACAATAAGGCTTGCTATCAATGAACTTTTTTATAAGTCAACCCTAGGCTGTTGTAAAACAATAGGTTGTATATTCGTGATATACTTTCACAAAACATACATCAATTTACACAATATATATATATATATACACTATGTTCTAGCAATTGGAAAATGTTACAGAGCCTTATCCTGGCATGAAATAAGAACAGATTAAACTACTGGGCACATATATGTAATACCAGGTAAACGAGCGTCCTCAAGGCTGGAATGCTTGTGAGCATGGGAGATGGAAAGTGAAAGGGTTTCACTTGAGATTAGTGTGAACTGTCAAAAGTACTGTGAAGGTCGAGTAGACAATAAGTAATCAGTGAACTTAGGACTGATAATGGCCATTCGTTGATTGGCAGATTTCACACCTACTACAGCTACAGAATACTCAAGGACTGTTAATATAAGAATATCAATATGATTTTCGCTATTATTTTACTTTCTTCACAGCGAGTTTTGAAATAATTGAATCATAACAATCTCAAATGCTAAACAGACCATATAAATCAAGTAAACTAATGACACGTTTGTAGAACAATTAGGCTCTTAAAAAGTAACTTGACTACTCTCGGTGTTGAATGAAATAGTAAACTCTCATAGTATTTCTGGGTGTGACCAGTTGCCCCAAGGGTTGCCAGAAAGGATTTCTTAACAAGGTTATCATTAAGTTTCAATGGGAATGCACACTTTCCCGGTCTGTTATCTCATTAACACTATTCACATAAGTATCAGTACAGGACGTTCTTCAGTTTTTGAGGGAAAAATTATCCCCCTATTCAGATCATTTCCCATTGGCGCTTGTCAAAATAATAAAGTTAGTTGAATTATGTGTAACTTATAACTTATTTTCATTCGGGGAATCATTCTATAAGCAAAAATTCGGGTGTAGTATGGGTAGTCCTTTAAGTCCGGTTTTAGCTAATCTGTACATAGAATACTTTGAAACTACAGTAATAAATCCAATAAAACCCAAAAACATGCTGTGGATGAGATATGTAGATGATATTCTAACATTTTGGGATAATAGATGGGGCAATTTTAATGAGCTCATTTCAAAATTACACGCATTAGTGCCCAGCATCAAATTTAAAGTTGAATGGGAAACAGACAACATAATTCCTTTTCTTGATGTTTTAATAATCAGAGACACAACAGAATACAAATTTACCATATAAAGAAAACCAATGTTCTCACTTTCATACATACACTACTTTAGCTATCACGACATTCCTATCAAGATAGGCGTAGCCAGCAATCTATTCTTAAGAGCCTTACGAATTTGTTTCCCAGATTTCCTGGAAAAAGAATTTGAACTAATTCGTAAGCAGCTTTCGTCTTTAAGGTATCCTGACCATATAACTGAGAAAGGAATTCACAAAGCAAACGTAATTTTCTACCGACCCCCACAAGACAAGACCAGAGAGACACCCAACAATAAAATAAAAATTCCACACCTGGACAGGATTAAGACGGTGACCCAGACTCTAAAAATCTAACCCTTTTGCATTTACTTACCCAAACACCTTAGCCAAATCCATGATTAACGTCTAACAAAAGACATCCCCCAAAGACGCAGGCGTTTACAAAATCCCATGCCTGTACTGTGACCAATCTTACATTGGATTTACAGGAAAATTACTTCCCCAGAGATTAATACAACATAAACAGTCAGTTAGGTATGGACAATAGACCTCAGTTATTTTCAACCATATAATTGAAAATAACCACAGTAACCACAGAATAAACTGGAATTTGTCACATATAATTTTTAGCAGCAACTGTCGGTACAAGTGTCAGATGATGGAATCGGCCTTGATTAAACAGAGACAGGTAATGAACATCTCAAAGGGTGCATGGGATTCAGCTGTCCTTGATAAAGTTTTCGTTCAACCAACGCTTAAGAGGATTAAAGGAAGATTATCAGTGGGGGTGACCTAAATTGGCTTACCTGTGGATGGATCTCTTGGCATAAATATCACCTTTTCTGTAACTTTTCTGATTCTACCTGATGAGGGAGACTGCAGTCTCTGAAATATAGTATTTTCTCTCTATACTTTGGCATTTTTATGGGCTCCTTTTATTAGGTGGAATTCTGTTGTAATAGAACATTTTTACCAGTCATATATATATATATATATTATATATATATATATATATATATATATATATATATATATATATATATATATATATATATGAAAAGAAATATGAAATGTGTCGCACTAAACCATTTCCAAAATCACCAAATTTACTCTCCAGGTCAGGGTAAAATATCTTTGCGCCAAATTAATATTATCAATATTATTATTAAGAAAAATTCTCGTATCTTAGTCTCCTTTACCCTGAACCAGCACACCAATGCACGTTGGGTTTGTGATGCTAAGAAAATTCAAGACGCAACGTCAGGCGTCTGGGCTCATCGTTTCTGATTGGCCATTTCCGGCCAGGTGTCTAGCGTAAATTAACCGCACGAAGTATGCGATACGATATCATTGTACACTGACACTATTTGTTTGCCTATTTACTTCTCTTCAACCTTCAGTTCATGAAAACTAATTAATAATGTGAAGAGCGACATAATAACCTATTCAGTAACCAATAATCATGAATTTAAGTTTAGTACACGAAGGACCTGTATTTCTAAGCACTTTAAAAATAATTTATCAAGCCTAAACTCTTCGAAATTAATAATAATAATAATAATAATAATAATAATAATAATAATAATAATACTAATAATAATAATAAAATAAACACGCATACATACATAAATACAAACTTATAAGTGTGTAAGTGTGTATGTATGTATGTATGTAAGTATGTATATGTATGTGTATATATGTGTATATATATATATAATATATATATATATATATATATATATATATAATATACACACACACAAACATACATACATACATACATATATATATATATATATATATATTATATATATATATCATAAACCTTTTTCTCCTTTGAAAAAGTAGTACCATATGAGAACTGCCTTCTGGATCTTTCAGCGTGCCTTTTTCAGGGACGAGGTTACTATAGTAGATTCACATCAACCGTGCATTTGATGTCTAGGCCAGTCCCTTACGACGCTCCTCATTGGCTGCTGATAAGCCAATCACAGGACTGGAAACTCTCAGTCTCTCTCGACAGTTCACATGGGCAGGATGTTGTTCCACCTCTCCTGAGGTATACTTTTGAAGGACGTATCCCTCAGGAGAGAAGGAGCACACATCCTGCCTATGTGAACTCTCGAGAGAGACAGAGATTCCAGCCCTGTGACTGGCTTATCAACAGCCAATCAGGAGCGACGTAAGGGACGGGCCTAGACATCAAATGCACGGTTGATGTGAATCTACTATAATAGTTAATTGGGATCAAGGGAGAGACAGAATGGGGAACGGGAGATCAGGCCAGCAGTTTGCTGCCCTCAAAATCCACCTAAGGAACCTCTGATTTCGTCTTTCTCGTTACCCTCAAAATACACTTATGGAACCTCTGATTTCGTCTTTCTTGACCCATACTTATTCTAGACCAGCAACCAAGAGCCACACTCCATACAGATGAAGATGTTATATGTTCCTAACAAATACAAGAATGAGGATTGATAGTCAAAAGCAAAATATCTAAAAGATATTCACTCCAGCTAGGACAACGTCACTGATCACTCTCATAAGAAGAAATATCAGGCAGCACATACTTAAAAGAGTCAAATCATAACCAACAAACAGACTTAAGTCATAAACTATTCAAACCAGCAGTACTAAAGTTAGCTCCATAAATTGCCATGATGAGTCTGTTTACACATCACGGTGGCCGAGGAAAAAGAGGTCCTGTTAACTGAGCGAGTAGGTGGGTCATCCCTCCATCTCACTAACCTGCCACAAGTAACTAACCAGTTATCAAGACTTCATTACCAGACCAACTTTCAGCAAAGTTGTACCCATATTCTTGTAGTATCAAAGTGTACACATACCCTAAAAAAAAAAAAAGGCTAATATAAGAGAGGGTTGACACAACCAAACCCAAACCTAGTGACATACATTACCCTCACAAAGCTCAGGCAAAGGTATTTATATTCTGCATACATAGGAGAACTCTATACTAGAGCAAAAATGATCATGACAACGTCGTGAACATGTGACAATTGTGAAATATTTATGTGACTTAGTTAGAGATATGTATGGACCATTGCCCGAGACAAAGCTATTGACTTATTAAAACATTATTTCAAGTCTCACAGCAACAAATACCAAATTCACAAAAAAAATTGGTCAGTTTCAGACATGTCAGTAATTGATATATACTAGAGATGTATCGGAGATCAACATCCGCATCCGCGGTTTGTCCTAAATTGTTTTTGTAAATCCGCATTGACAATTTCTTAACATCTGCATTAACAATGCGAGCAACATCCACATTCGCAGTTTGAAAATGCAGATATGAGGATATCACCCCTTGCTCAGTGTTCAATAATTCATTCTCATACATTGTACCTAAAAGTATTTTTTTTTTTTGCTGAATTTGGCTTTTTCATTTTATTATACATGATATATAATAAAACGTTTCTTTCATTATATACTTTATAAGTAGCTCTTTTATAACATATTTGCTTTTAAATCATATTTCTTCAAGAAATTTCATGTCATTTATAGCAGTTGTAATCATAAAGGCAGGGTATTATATTTTTTAGGAAACACTCTATCTCTCTAATGCTAAGAATGGCTTTGAGTTTTGTTACCCTTATCATGCAATGAGCATGAAATAACCTTAAGCTAGGACAACTAAAACGTTCGTGTATTGCTTTTACTGTTTCTAGGTTTATAAGAAATTTTACACACATACATGAGTATCACTAATGTTTCTACATCAAATATTATGAGGTAACACAACTTTGAATTATTTGGCTGAAAACCGTCTTTAACAAATAAATACGTCTAAATTATTTAAATTTACATGAATCCGCATCCGCATCCACGAGGGTATGGTCATCAAATACCCGCATTTGCATCCACAAATATAAAAAAAATTAATATCAGCAACCGCAAATCCCATTTTCAAACACCCAATACATCTCTAATAAAAACATACTACTAGCAGCAGCTTCAACAACTGTTTTTGTTCCAAAGCGATGAGAAACCAAAGCGCATAGGTCGACTTGGGTGTACCCAAAGATTCAAGGAAGTGTGAAAACTGATCAATCCCATCTAACAGGTAGTAGTATAATACAATTAATTAATACAGTTTTCTAACATTTGTCAAGAACTCTCTCTCCGGACACTTGTTTCCAACTTTCTTGTGATATGGGTCCAAAGAGGTTACCAAAGTGAGTTTATGATATATTTTACTGTAGTGTGGATGCACCTTACTAGAGCCATTTATAAGAGAGGATCCAGGGTGAACGATCACACGCCTAAATGTAGAGCTGAATACAGCAAACTATCTGTGTTACACATAAGAAGAAATATAGATACAAACTGCATTTTTATAGATTAATCTACCAAGTTTTATTAATATTTTTTACCATTATTTTACACTACTTCGTTAAAAGCAAGAATAAACCAAGCTATGGTAAGGGAAACTTACACATAAAACTCACGCGTTATGAGTACATTGTTTAAAAAAAGGCGTAAAGGACCTTCTTCACTAAAAAACACGTTAGGCACATCTGCTTTTACTTTTTAGTGCAAACTGCAATATGGTTTTGTTTTGATGGTGTTTTTACGTTGCATGGAACCAGTGGTTATTATTCAGCAACGGGACCAACGGCTTTACGTGACTTCCGAACAACGTCGGGAGTGAACTTCTATCACCAGAAATACACATCTCTCACTCCTCAATGGAATGGCCGAGAATCGAACCCGCGACCACCGAGGTGGAACGCAAACACCATACCAATCACGCCATCGAGGCGCTGCAATATGGTTTTGTGAAAAAAACTGATAAAACCTTTCTTACGATTTTCAGTTCATACGACCCATTCACTTTCTCTTTATAAAATTCATTGGTATTACCACAACTTCCTTTCTACAGGACATCCAGTTTCTTCGATGGAAATTCCGAGTTCAAAGAATTTGATTCTGGTAACTCTCTGTCTACTTCACCTCTTGAATATTTCTACTTTATTTTCATGGCACTGAGTATTCCCTTTCTTTCACTCAAAAGGTATGATACCAGTAACCGTTAAGAGAGAAGGGGTAGATTGTGCAATATTCCAGGCAAAACCTCTAAATACTTTGTAAGAGTTTTTGCATTTTGACAACCTTGCCAGTGTCCACTTTGTATTCAGCTCTACATTTCATATTTTTTACTAAGACAGCATCTTCCCCTCTCTCATGTAACTAAACATCGATCTCCAACTAAAATGTTCTTTTAAAATTGTTAATGGTAAATGTATTTGACACCAGAGTGTGAAAGTAATTTTATGCTCCCCTCTAATGAAATATCTACTTATATGGCCGTTTTACCAGCCATTTTGAACATTTCCATTTTATCCTGGCTGACCCTAATGCACCAAAGGTTTACGCTGCTGTTTTCATAATTTCACATAAAAATTTCATTCTACATTAAGTAAATAAACTGTTACTAAACATGTAATTTTTGTTTATCACCAATGACCACAAAACCATCCAAGTCTAACCAGCACATACACGAAATAAAGAGAGGCAATATTTTTCAGTCTGTTTTAAGTGATTTGTCATCAACATATTAAAAAACATAAGTTAAACGGATAACCTTACCCTAATCATTTAAAATGCGCTTGTGAACCCTAGCCCATAATTCGCAAGCCAGGAACAAATAGTGAACACTTTCTTTTAATAACTATAAAAAAAGAAAAAAATATACACGCCTTAACACTGGTTATCATTTCACTCCAGATACGGATGCCGAAGCCGACGCGGACCCATGGGAAAACAATGGCTCAAATGCAAGGAAGATAAAAATAACGAGCTGCTTATTCCATCTATTAATGGACCTTCACAAGTGCACTTGTTTCTTTAGTTTCTTTCTGGCATTTTACTTACGTCAATGTTTTTTCAAGAGCTTTCAATACAGTTGGTTTTTGTCATCTTCTAATATTCCAAACATTCTCCTATCCGCCAAGAAAGTACATAGCGGACGACATTACTATCCCACTGCAATCATAGAAGGGTGTTTAAATCACCTGAAAACGTTTCGTACAAACCTCGTATTTACAATATCATGTTACGCTTTCTTGCATAACCTCATATGATAACTGATAAGACTTATCAGATAGCAAACCTACTGTAAAAATTTCATAAGAATTAAAAAACAAGCGTTGTCCTCTCATTTATCCTAATACAGTGGTTACATACACAAGATTGTTGTATAAAAAATATTGGATTCTTTACCATCCTATGAATTTCTTGTTAAAACTTTTTTTTTCCCTGGGAGAAGAGGAAAAGCCTTTACTCCCTGAATACCTCCGCCATCTTCTTGACAATAGAACAATCTCTTCCTAAGGACAATAGAACAATCTCCTAAGACATCTCGACCATTAGAAGCACCACAATAGACTTGAACAAGCTAGTAGTAGATGGAAAGCGATACACCCTCAAAAGCCTTACAAGAAGGCATGTGAGTAGTTCTACGACCTTAGTGTCCTTAAGGCATTATGCGTATTGAAATATCTTATATGCCATTCTTACTAACATTTTGGAAAAGAAAATACTTGAATACGAACATTCCACTACATCCAAACTAATGCGTATACACGCACAGCCAAGTACACACACACTCTACATATATCTATGATGGCCTAATTATTAATGTTATACGCTGAAGATGGTTACAAACCAATGGTAGAGAGGACTAGGAGAAAAAGTGAGGTAGGAGCAATTATAATAATTGCTAAATGAAAGATACAGACTAAAAGAAAAGGGATTTAGGTTAAATATGAATAAAGCAAAACAAGTACAGTATAATTTTCTTTGGGTGCCTTGGCGACATTTTGTCATTGAAAAATAATCAAAATTACCTTTACCAATACCTCGTTTTTTTATTGGCTGCAAGGAAAAAAATATAGAACTCGTAGATATACAGGTTTGATCACTATAAACTGAGCTCTTACGTAGTAAACCTTACCGGAAATATAGGTCAAACAAAGTAAACCTACAGTTATAGCCTCAGACTCATCTATGGGTCGTCATAACCAGCAATCTCAAACAATATTTGTAAAAAAAATTTATGTGGGTTCTAACGAGACCTACCATGACCATGGAGGTATGGGACTATGTGTAGCCCCAAGATGTAATGGACAGAACTCCAAGTAAAACAAAAACACTCACTGAAAGATAACATTTGTACCGGTTTTCCAGCCCATCCTCCTCCTCTTGTGGATGGGACTGGTGACGAGTCTTTAGATTCACATCTAATGAAAGTGTCAGCAAATGCCATTTGGAAGTTGGGTATTATAGGTCAAGCCTCATATATTTATAACTAGACTAGGTCTGCTTCTGCCAGAGATTTAGATAGAGTGGTTCACGGTGGTAGGTTTCTGTGTCCTAATACTAGCAGTTATGACTTGGGCCATCGACGGGTAGTCCCTCTTTTGTCAATTTTTCATAAGTTGTATTGTAAGAGAAAACTTTCTCCATCACAACTGATCCCTGATCCTCATTTCCTGCCGAGAGCGACCAGATTTGCTAAACAACCTCACCAATATACAGTAAATGTGCAACTCTTTCGAACTTCTGTTCCAAAAGTCTTCAATTCCTCTCAATGCCGGACTAAGGAAAAGTCTCCTGAGGAAGTTGTGGAATTAGGGCTAAGCTTAATTTGGTTCAAGCGAAGATGCAATGCATTATTACCTTAAAACAATTCCCCTTGTATTTTACTAATTTATCTGTATTTTCGACTGCTTATCTCTTAAGCTGTCGATTTACATTTTCTTCCTAAGAACTGCTCTGTATTTCCTAATAACTTCTGTTAAATTCTTTCAAATGAACACCATATGCTGTGGAAGTTTGAGTTTCAGGCTTGTTCCATATGAATGGGGTTTTACTTCTGAATAATAATAATAATAGAACCCGGAACCCCAAACTATAGAAAACCGCCTAGTCGAATAATGACTGTGATAGATAAAAAAAAAAAGTTATATAAACTTTGTTCAAATATCATATCGATTGCTGAGGCTATGACTCTTAACAAGGCAAGAGAGATTCTTCTATAAACAAACTGTCACTAAGCAAAATTAAGAGTGAAGTTTGATTGGACAGAAACTTCTACTATTGTTTAAAATATCTTAAGGTGCTTCCTAAGGTATCTATGTAAGTCACATTTTTAAATAAAATTATGTATAGCTACGGGCTGTAAATCTCAATTGTGAGAAATGTCCCTTTACTGGCGAATTAGACTTTTCAGTCCAATGGCAATCATACTTTTCCCTATGAGAAATGGAAAATTCCTTTCTCACCATTCTACATGGTACGAAAATTTCCTATGGCAAGGGAAGGGTGTTTGCAGTCCCATGTCCAGTACTCTTCATGCTAAACATATTAGCACAATGAAGAAAGATTTATCGTTTCAAATTTCTTCGGATGTTGTACTTAAGAAAGATGTGTGTTGATTAACTGATTCGAGGATGAAATAGAAGAATGCTACAACCTTTTTAGGCATCAATATGAAAAAGCAATACATACAAGCCTAAGATAAACATAGCGGTTATGACTTGGGTTCCTAAGAGATAGAGGACAAGGGATTGGGTAGCGCTCCTGTGTTAACTAGATTGTATGGATGTGAAAGTGTAGAAATAGTGCGAAGGTAAAATGAAGTGCAGCAAGTGCAAGGAGTGCAATATAAAGTGCATTTGGTCCTAAAGTGAAAACTGGGTGAATCTGTGCCAGACAGGATTGAAGAATGAAAAAAGGAAATTTCTGTTGGGTAACTGCAAATGAGGTGGTGTGGTAGGTGACTTTGAAGTGTCTTTGGCAAAATAATGAGAAGAGAAAAGCTTGTGGAAATTTGTTATGTAAAAGTCTTGACTTTTTGGGCAAAAAGTATTAAAATTACGTTCCCAAGTATTCTTGTAAAATAGTTGAGAAAATGTAGAAGAAAACATATAAAGTGGAAGAGCTTTATGAGGAGCAACCAAATTACGATAAAGGAGTCACAAAGTGAGTTTTTGTAGATACAGGTTTATAGAAAGATGGAATGTAAGCTCAAAGTCTTTTATATAAATCGGATGAGTGGACAAAAGCAGAAAAAAAAATAGACGACAGACTTAGATGATCATGGAAAAAAAATGGTGCAAAGAGAATAAGAAAAAAAGTGGAAAATATGAGATATACTGATATGAATATTTATAGATAAATTTGGCCCCCGCGAGAGGAAACTGATACTGGAAACGGTAAAGGCACAATAAAAGATTTATGAGCAAGTAGCTTGGAATAAATGATATTTTCTAGGGAGTATATTAAAGCATGTTGAATCGGGAAGATCAGAGGTGGCTGACTTGAATAATTAAAAAATAAAAAGGGTTCTGTAAATTAAAGAATACTCATATAAATTACTTTTTAAGACATAATGGGGGTCTACGAAAACACTGATGAAAAAGGTAGAGGTATCAGGAGTTGAGATTGAGTGAGAGGCAATACGAGGGAAGGCTCACTGTCGGACTTGCAATATTTTTTATTGAGATGTATGTGAAGGGTACCGAGAAAGTATGATATAGCTTGGCGAACGTAATGTGATGAAAGCAAGGTAATGTGTTAAAATGTAGACATGGGAGGTTCAGGTGAAAGTTTTCTAGATGAAACTCTTGTTCGCGTGTTAGAAGAGCATTGGGTTTAGTGTAAAAGTAGGTCTAAAATGATGGATGTGTTATATCTTTATGGTAGGTTATCACTTTAAATAGCAGTCAATGGTATCTTGGTCTATTCCATAAATAACCACAAAAACATCCACGTATAATTTCTCATGTTCTTTTCCTTTATCGCCGACTCATTGCTTAGAAACATGCCTAATTGTAACATCTCAACAATTTTATTCGAGTTTTCACAATAATAGGTTTATCCCACACTAAAACCATCACCTCGCCTAACCACCTAATACTATTTTGCCTTTGTTTTTTCTAATACTCCATTCATCTTAAGAAAAACTACCCATTTTTACCAACGCCATAACCGATAAGGGGACAGCAATCACTTGTATTCACCTACTACCAAAATAAAATTCTTGGCACTCTTAACTTTACGATAGATGACCGACTTGATATGAAACCAACGGCAAAATAAATTTACAAGAAATTGCCCATGAGAAAGTTCCCAACAGTTCATGAAGAAGAGAAACATGTCTGGAACGGAAAGGCACACGGAAGTCTATGTACCAACAGGAAATAATGCATTCATCAGAGAAATATCTAACGTATATATAAACATAAACCATATAGTACACAGTATTGTGTGGGAAAGCTAACAGGACGGGCAGTCAAGTAACTACACACACACACGCACACACACACACACACACACACACACACACACAAATAATAATAAGAAAAAACTTGAAATACAAAAAAAAGGACATCATAGAAGCTACGCACCATATCATCCTAAAAACAAAGACTGATTAATTTACTATTGTCACTATTACATCATCATAGAAGAAAACAAATATATTACGGTTAATATTTATTGCCGTACTCATATCTGGTAAAAAAAAAAACTGTATCGTGCTCAAAATCATATACTCTTTTTAAAAAGAACCGAGAAAATATTTTTATCACCAATATATAAGTGTCAAAATGATACAGTCACCAATATTGTAGAATCAATGAGTTAGTCTAGTCATTATTCAATGGTACTAGTTTTGCGTTTCCAATATTCTTGTAAATAAAAAAAAATAATGATAATAATAATAATAACCCCCATTAACAAACATTATGACAACGTTGTAACCATCAAAATCCCCAAAATTCTCACAGTTGCAGATGTTATATATCTTTTGTAGTTAATGTGCAAATAGTTAAAAATAATAACAAACAAAACAATAACGTGATGACCATTAATGTCTCCCCTTGAGAAAAACAAGCAGCCTCGCCTCATTACACCACAAGCCGTGAGCACTGCACCAATGGTGGCAGGGAAGCAGGAGGTCACGGAGAACAAGAAAGCTATCTTGGTTCAATTTACCCATTTGTCGATTTCCCATTACTGAACATTTTTACGAGGAGACTTATGCGAAATCCTCGGACAATTAGGGTCTTGCAGGATGCTCCACCTGATCATTACGGGTAAAGCCCGACTTCCTCTTTCCGCATCGATATCTGAAACCTTTCCTTCTCTGTTTCCTGTATTGCGCAAACCATAACACAGTACGCTAACGACATTATAGATACCAATGTTTTGGACTCATTTCGGGAATGCGGCAATACTTTTCTTCCTATGCTTGAGACAGTACACTATACAGTGTTTTATATATATATATATATATATATATATATATATATATATATATATATATATATATATATATATAATCCTTTTAAGGTATCTCCATTCCCACTCTCTTTCTTAAATCTTGCTGTCCAACCTCTCTATCTACAATGCAACACATTAATGCTGTACTATAGCCAAACAAGGCAAAAGACTTTAAACAAGACAAAATTACAAAAAGAAAATGACCAAATTTCACAGGATAACAGATCCACTTTGAAACATCACACTAAACCAAATAAAACAATCCCCCTCTCCCTCCCTCCTTTCCTCAATCGGTGGTATAATTCGCATTATCTACGGATATGGTTGCTTATCTCCGTATTTGGATAAGACAAACGCTCTCACCAAGCGAATTTGAGAGGGCCACCTGGCCAAGAAATCAATTCCACGAGCCTCGACTTAAAAAGACGCGCACCTGCAACTTTACTCTTCATATGGAAATGAGCATTCGCAAACGCTTTCTCACCAAAGGAAGAAGTCAAAAGTAAAAAGATAATCAGAAAAGGCAAAAATGCATTCTTTTGTTATCATGATTTGGCCTCTTCTACTGTTCTTCAAAATGATCTATACAATAATATATTACTCTGCCGGCATGCATGTAAGTATGTTACGCTTGACAAAAAGTTTAATCCTGTTACTGCATATTTTCGTAAATGTCCAAATAAATGCATCAACAAAAGACAAGACTTGACGCACATGATCACCAAGTGCCAGCTCCCTACAACCATCAGTAAGTCAAAAACTACCGTCCAACTAAACTAGTGTGTTTACAATACTAGTCGGAAGATTAATATCATTTTCCTATTGACAATATTAGTATCATTATTATAGTTATTATGATAACATATTGAAAAGGAATTCTTAAAAGATATAATCATTTGAAGCGGTTAAAACCGAGGATAATTATATAGGCCGACAACAACAAGCGAAAGCGTCCACCACAGACTCACGGGGCTGCCATGCCAATTCATGCTATCCAAAGTGATATCAATTCCCATCCTAATCCTTCTGTTAAAGTCCAAACAATGAGCGCACTGGGGGAAACGGATGGCCAGTCGTTCCAGGGACAATCCGCCACTGCTTTACATCTCCAAATCACCCAAAGCCTTTCCAATAAAGGGATACGAGAGAAGCTTTACTTTATAATTTCACCAGTGAAAAGAAGTCAAGGTCAGGCTGACACAATAGGTGTAATTCCGTATAAAAGCAAAACAGACAAAAAGAATGAAAAATAAAGGATCAAAAAGCCGTTTTTCCGTTTGACTGACAATTTGTCGCTTTAATTGAACGATAATTCATTCAAAATCCCTAGATTATTGGCTTCATTGGAGAAAAAAAAAATCATTTTCCAGCCTAACAGTTTACAGTTCCAATCATGAGCCGCCGTAAATTGATTTAGTGATCACTGATATCGTTATATAACTATTTCAGTCATAAACATTTATTGCAGAGGGCACAATTCCCATTTGTAAAGTATAATCAGAAAAAAACAATCAATACTGACATACACAATACTAGGAACCAACTTTACACAAGAAATAGTCTCGTATACACAACCTATCTCATTAACTAATCTAACAAATGGAAAGATATATTTGGTAGGGCCACATAAAAGTTTCGCCGAGTTAAATAAATAAAAAAATAAAGTTGGTATAAAACGTACGATAACTATAACTTGAATAAGGTACTTAAGTTGACAACCGAATTATTAAGTTGAAACTGAGCTGACGCCTCAAAATACAAACACCGAGTGACCAAGGGAGCTCACCAAGTCAAGATTATAAGAATCAACTGTGTAGATGCCAACTGGGTATATATTTAGAGTTGGAACTTTTTTTATTATTAAAAGGGATTTTAAAATGTTCAAGTTAATTTCATTGTTTACTCTTCGAACAACATTGAAGTCTTTATATTGTAAGTAAGTTTTACATATTTTAGAGCCATTTCTCATGCTGGAATGTTCAAGCTGGGACAACCTACTGCTAGAGGACTGAGTTTTAGAACTGGTATTAAGTTGTTCAAACCTTCAACATTCCAACATACGAAATTACTCAAAAATATGCAAAACCCACATACAATATAAAGGTTTCAAAGTTATTGGAAGATTAAACAATGGAACTGACCTGAGTATTTGATACAATATCAGTAATGTCAGAGTGATTTTATAATTATAATTATTAGATAACTTACTCCCAAGACCAATTACGTGGCATGAGTTCTCTCTGTCAGTAGTTGGGAAGAAAGAAAATATTCTAAAATGGCATTCGTTAACTTGATTGTGGTTCATCAACTTCACATTTAAAAACATTCATTTAAATCTTATTTAAAACAATAAACTCATGAGTTTCAATTTTGCCATCATTACTGTAGGAGGCCAAACCCGTCAAGGGATCAGATATTTCCATCTCTGATGTGAAATTGGGCATCTAATGGTGGTCATCGTGACAAGAACACTGAGTTATGGTTATCAAGACAACAAATCCGGTATTGTTGGAACTATTATACACAACACGTATCCTAAATACGAGCAGCTTCAAACCTAGATTTTCATGTTGAAGATAGACACTTTTCACAGCCTGATGTAGAAGGAAGGCAAAGAATGCTACCAACATGTCTGCATTGAAATGTGTCCCTATAACAGAAAAGTAGAAGTTTAAGCTATCAGCCAAAACTCATTCTTGCTTTATGCTAACACTTACTTCTTAGGGTTCATAATTTATGACATATTCAATGGCACGAAAAGACACGTGTGACATTCCTTCAGAATAGTCATACAGTTTGGTGAACATCTGCAAAGAACCAGTAGATAAGCACTAGCTATATATATAATATGCTGTTCTTTGCATTTAATGAAAACTGTGTTGATACTTAAAAAGATTCATTTCAGCCACCTACTACAACAGCCTGATCAAACGTTATAGCACAATCCTTGCCAGCCAAACTCAAAACAGAAGTTTACGAAAATTGGAACAGTTGATCACCATCTTAAATATATTTGGGGTCTCAACAAAGAGATCATCTATAACACTTTCATATTCAACACCATAGCTACTACCAATTAAGCTTTTCTTTTTGTTTAATGTTTGAATTATTCACATATTCAAACTTATTGTAACAGCAGTTGACAATAATAAACCAGCAACTCGACCAAGGCGAATTATCTAGTCCAGAACTATCTTCTCTTAAGACCCTTTCTTAGTTTTTAGCATCTCTACATAAAATTAAGTCTTGTCAATATACCTCATGTACTTTGTACGACCTAAGATGCAAGTGTAATTCATGGGTCTATCCAGTTTGTATTAGTATAATGCATTACAGGTATTTGTATTTATTAAATCCCTTTACAGACCACTTTTCTTTTGCTTCAGAAGCTGTGGATCTCTGCACTATAATGTTACAGAATTTTGGAACAAAGATGCACACTCACACACAACTCTTCTCCTCTACTCAAACTGAAGGATTAACGTCGATTAACTACCACTTTCCTTGCTCAGGTCAACAGCTGTATAACCGGTTCTGACAAACTGTTGTTTTGGGAGATTCAAACACTGTTCCTACAGCTAACGAGGATTATCTAAATCACAGTAACAAGGCACAAATACATCTATATCTACACCTCTATATATATATTATATATATATATATATATATATATTATATATATATATATATATAAAGGAACAGTTGGAACGGTTGGAAAATAGCCATCGTAGCATTTGAATTTTACTGGCCAAATTTTCGAGACGTCAGGTCTCATCATCAAACCTATAAAATACACAAAATTGACATATTATAAACAGACTTGGGAAAATGACGATTACAAGTTATTTAATACCATAAAAATGCCAAATAATCTACATTAGTGCAAAGTACAAACGTTCAACTATATATATATATATATATATATATATATATATATATATATATATATATATATGCATAATTATTTTGACATACTCTCTTGAAGTGACCATTAGGTTAATTGTTTTCCACTAAAGAGAATATATCGACGATTGAAATGTTTGCATTACTAATAAACGCAATTTCATTAGAAGAGAGTAATTGAAAAAAGCGATGACGATAATTGAATGTGTGTGTGTGTTGTGTGTGTGTGTGTGTGTGTGTGTGTGTGTGTGTGAAGATCGAAGAGTCCCATTCAGTAAAATCTAATCACACCAAAGAAGGATAAAAAGTGGGGGAGGGACGTAAATGCTATCTCTATGCCTCAAAAACCATATTTTACGGAGCCAGGGGAGGGGGAATGCTTACCCTCCATGGACCATTGGTGTTCCACAGCTATCGCCTTAACATGCTTCCCGGGAGCTATCGAGGCTTCCAGGGGGGTAATCCAGGGCACTCGTAAGGGCCATCGTCCAAAGCCACCACCAGTAAATGGCCTGCCCGCCCAAGATTACATGACGACGTAAACTTGATTAAGACTAGCAGAGTCTTCCTTAATTCTACCAACATATGCTCTAAGGAATTATAAAGTATACAAAGGGGAATTTTTTTCTTTTCTACATGCGAGTGAACGTTTGTGCTGCAGCTTACTTATCTTGTTTAGAATGTGAACAAGCAAAGAGAGAACAAGAAATATATATTAGTAAGGAAAATCATGCTTCTCCACATAGTTTAGGAGATATAATTGGAAGTTTATTGTGCTCATTGGGGAAAATGAAATAAAATATGCTTTGGAACAAGTAACTAGGAAGAAATATATATATTCCCAACATGTCAATTACTTGCTCAACCGATATCTTCCAAATCATAACGAAAAGGTAGCAAAAACAGAAATTTAATATATATATTTAGAGATGACTTTAACAATATTTGGCGTTTCTACGCATAAATTTCTTAGCCTTATGAATCAGGGGGAAATATACAAGATCTGTTAACCGTGCTTTACGCCATGCAGTATCCTTTTTAAAGTTCCAAGAAAAATAAAAGGTTGCGCTCTGCAACTAAATACTGCATTCATATAATACTATAATACTTGGATAAACCTTTGCCACGATGTAATCAGCAAATATATAGTCTAGCCTAACAATACCTGAATTGCATTACGAATCGCAAGTATTTTCTAATTATACTAATGCAGAAATTAGTTAATTGCTAATAATAGGATAATCTGACTGAAGAGCAGGGAACACCAGACGCTACAAACGGAAAGCTCCGCTAAAGAAGGTCGTAATCTATAACTCAAATTTGCTCAAGTTAGCTATAAACCGGCTGACGTCTTTTAACACCTTAAGTGGGGGCGACATGATTAGATCATGATGGCACTCGACTACTCAAGTCAAAGTTTTTATTTCGTAACACAGTTTTATTCTGAATCTTCATTTACACAATTTTTTCTTTGTCAGAATTGGTGTAAACCAATTCACGGGCAGCTAAATGATTTAACTGACAATAAAATTCATATAACCTATTTTCTTTTTTCATACTTCCATGCTAATAACGAGTATTCACACTGTACATAAACTTCATGTTTTTCTTGATATACAAAATAGATATGAAGTATAATAAACAAAGTTAATACTATTAACCCATTACACAACTATATTATGGTCCTGAAATGAAGTTTCAAGATATAATTAACTTCAGCTGATTTATAACCAAGATTTCTGTCTCATTTTTTCTCAGACGTTCAGTGTAAGCTTATCATAAAGGTTTGTGTCTACTTTGTCCTCAATCATCCTGTGTAAACTTATATTTGTCCAATGTAAACTTTTTTCTTTTTTATTTCTCGGGGAAAACCGCACAAAGTAATGAAGAAAATAAGAACATTTCATCGACTAAAAACGGTAAATTGTAATTTTATGTCCATGCGTTTGGCACTCGGAGAGGATGATGGGAGGAGATTAACTGGCCAGGTAAGAAGAAGGTGTGTGTGTTCCACATGGGGCCCTACAAGACACGTCCGCCCCCCACCCCCCCTCACAAGGTTCTAGTTAGGTGTCTGGGTATACTAGTTTTAGGCGGTCGATGGAGACCCATGTAGTCCTGTCGTCTACTCATCTGGTAGGCATTGTGTCGTCTCAGGATGATAAGGTATGGTCCCGAGTAGGGGACCGCCCTCTGTACATCTACCCATATAATCTTTTTGTCCCCCAAACTGTCTATGAGGGCGTTCCAAAAGGCAGATGTGAAGTTGGCCCCTTGTCGCTCGTGATGATCTGTGGCGCCCTGTGTCTGCTGACCCATCCAATGAGAGCTTTCTCACTACTCTCTGCCGTCTTTTCCATGTCAGTATTGCTTCGGATATCTGGTATTTCTGTTGATGACGGTGAACAGGTATCTGTACTTCTCAGAATGGGGTAGAGGTCCCACTATGTCGACATGGATGTGGGCGATTCGGTTGTGTGTTGTGTGGAACTCTCCTATTCTACTCTCTGTGTCGTGATTTTTTATGCCAAGCAGGGGATGCATTCTCTCGTCCAGTTTTGTATTTCCTTTATAATTCCCCACCAGATGTACAGCTCTATTAAAATTCTGGCAGTTGACTGACCTGATGGTGGGACAGGTTGTGGGTACTTGTGAAGGCTTTTCTTCTGAGGCTTTCTGGCAAGTAGGGCCGAGGCCATCGGTAATTATTTCACAGGCAATGGTCGTCTTTCTATTGGTGATTGACAGGTAGCTCCATATAAAGGCAAGGTTGACCTGTCACAGTCCCTGTAGCTCTGTGTCGTCTCTTTGCGCTTCTGCTACTTTGGGATAGGCTATTCTCTCCATTGTTGATTGACAGGTTGCTCCATGTAAAGACAGGTTTGGCCCACCACAGTCACTTCTGCTATTTTGGGATAGGCTATCCCAACTTGATAGAGCATCTGCCATGGTAATTCTGAACCCTTCAAGTATTTGACGGTCCAAGAGTGTTCCGCTGTTGCCGTCATTAATTTCTTGCTGAAGAACACCCATGGACGATGACCACCGTCTGTTTGCTGCTAAAGTACGGCGCCCATCCCTGTGTTACTAGCATCAGTCATCAAAGTGAAGGACCTAAGGGGGTACAGGAAAAATTTATGTGGTTGCAGAGGTTATTACTTGTTTTTCTAAAATAAATGTATTACCTTGATCTTGTGACTAATTTAATCTTTTCTGTTTTCCTAGTTGACATTTATTGAATGGACTCATGATTATGGCAATATTATGGATAAATCTATGGTAACAGATGATTAGTCCTCAAAATTCTTGTACTGCTTTAATTGTTGTTGGTTTTGGGAAGTCGGTGACTACTTTTACTTTCTCTGGTAGAGGGTAAATGCCGTCTGGGCTAACTTGATGTCCAATGTATTCCACCATTTTCTTTGTCCATTCACATTTGTCTTCCCTTACTATGAGTCCGTTTTCTGCATTTGTAGTACTCTTTTGACATCCTTAAGATGCTGCTTGATGTTGGGACTAAACATGAGGAAGTCGTCAATATAGACCACGCAGAAGGGAAGGATACCTAACAGTTCATCCATCAGTCTTTGGAAGGTAGCCCTGCATTGCGAAGGCTGGAACAGCTGTAGTTGAACATGTAGGTGCTAAAGGGGATGATGCTCATTGGTATTCCCGATATCTTCCTTCACTACTGGAACTTGGAAGTATCCCTTTAGCAGGTATATTTTGGTGAAAAATTTTGCTCCGTTTATTTGGTTGCTTATGTCTCCTATGTTCGGCAAAGGTTTTCTGTCTGTCTTCATTTTGATGTTTAGTTGCCAATAGTTTCTGCACAGCGCCATGTTTTCTTGGGTTTTGGTACACTTGTTTGGTATAGGCGAGCTTCTCTGGGGCTAAATGCTGCAGCACAAGTGGATCAGGGGTCTTCCATCTCTATGAAGTGCTGGATGTTGGACTAAATGTCTGAAGTGTGAGTGGATCGGGGCCTTCCATTTCCATGACGTGCTGGATGTTGTTTTCCTGGTTTGGTTAAATCATGCTGCAAGTCTTCTTTGAAAACCTCTCGGCAGTCTTGTAGAAGTCGTCATACTTCAGGCAGTGGGGTAGCTGCTGTGATGGAGCATGTTTGTCGTTTCTGCTGCTGCGGTGGCGGTTATTAAGTGAATGTTGACAAGATTATGTCAAGAGTTATTTTCAAGGTCAGCTGTTGTGTGCTTTTAGGAAGTCTGCTCCTAAAAGTGCTATCATCACATCTGCCATGATGAAGGTCTAACTGCAGTCTTTCCCATTGAATGACATGTGTATGGGTTACATTTAGCAGTATGTATATTCCATATATAAATAAGCTCTTGACCTAAGGGGTCACTGTTGAAATAGCAAGGAGTGTGATAAAGGTTGATAAACAGGACGCAAGCTAGGCTTTGATGTATTGAATCAGTAGCGTCCTGGTTTGCATTTGCCTGTGATAATCAAATCCATTGTTGTGTCAAACAGGTCACAGTGCTTTCACCTGAGGACCTATTGACCTATAACCCACAGACGTCTACGTGACTTCCTCTCACATGTTCGTCTGTCTGTATGTTATGTATGCTGAGCTAAGCTGTGCTCTCCTATACTTTTGTAAATGCATTTGTATCTCAGAACTCTACTTCCCCTCCTAGAATCAGGTTCTCATAACCCCCTTCTTGCTTTCTACTCAAGAGATGTAGTTTCGCAAATACATTGTTGTTAAGTTATCATCATGAATTTGAAACATCTCCACCTTCATACCCAAAGAAGATACCGACTTAGAAATTATCGTTGCAATCTCAGACGAGTATGGGAAGCATACCACACTATACTTGCGTATAACATCGCAGGTCTAAATAACTTCACAGTGCGCCTCGTTATACAAGGCATAGCACAACACATGTTCACATCCCGCTTCCTGTACATTTTGAGTGGTGCTCTGCTGGCGGTGGATAAGTGGCAGTTGGTGGGTGGAGCGAGGTTGAGCCTTTCATGTGGGCTGGTTGGCACAAATAACCTGCATGCTCTGGTGTTGGTGAGGAATTCTTCATCTGACCTTTCTTCCCTGATGAAGAAACACGTGGAGTTTCTCTTACGGGGCACCCAGTCTGTTCACTGCTGATGCTTAAGTTGGTTGGGTCGCAGGTGCAACCCTCTTGCATGATACTTGAAGGCAGGCAGCCTTTATCACATTTGCAGGCCTTCTTCACAAATCTCCAATGGAAGTAGCCCATTCCCTCTGGTGGTTCATATTTCTTCTGTCTGTTGTTCCCCTTGATGAACTGCTTGGAGAAGTTTTGTCTGTGGATGGGAAAATGGTAGTTTTGTGACGAAGACCTCTCTCACAAGGTCCAGGGTTGATTCAGCTTGGCCATCTGAGGTGAATAGCACTATGAGCCAACACAACTGCTTATAGACATGTAATGGCTGTCCCCACAATGTCGAGGAATTTCTTAGCTCTTAGGGAGGGTGGCACGCTGAAGGATGAATTCTTCTGGTCCTCCAGCAATTCGTTAGTGACAGGGGTTTGAAGTTCTGCAAGCCATCCTTCAACTTGCTCAAAAAACGTCCTGGAAGGAATTCGATGACAGTGTCTGCTTTGCTTTCTGAGGAGGCAATTTTCTGTGATCGGACGATTGTCTCCACCCTGAAGAACCAAGCTTCTGAGTTGCAGGGCATGAATGGGGGTAGACACATGGAGGCGGTGGCGATGGTCCCGCTGGGGAGGCTAGTAAAGTTGGGGTTGGCTGTGCCAGTCATTTCCATGGTCACCAATTAGCGAATTAATGAGTAGGAGGCAGCGTTTACAAACGCGGAAATGTAGTTCCTGAAACTAGGCAAACAAAAACATAGGTCACAACACAACCATTTGTGTTTGTTGACAGATGTAATATACACGTAAATCGATACACGAAACACTACCGAAGCTTCGGTACATATGGATGAAATGCTGACATTGTAATGCGTATGATAATGACGATATATTTAACACAATATGAATGAAGAGATGTGTATCAAAGATGCGTGACGTATGCTGTCTTTCTTGTGTTCGTGCGTTTGGCGCTCAGAGATGTTGTTGTGTGGAGATTAGCTGGCCAGGTGAGATGGTATGTGGACACTATAACAAAACCCGGGCAACTTTTAGTAGGGGAGTGAACCATTCAGCCGTATATTTTTACTGTTTCAAAATTACTTATGATAAACGTTAAAAAATATTTCTACAAAAACCTGTTTAAATTTTTTTTTGCTAAAGCACCATAGTTTGAAAACTTCAAGTCCGTGTAAAAATCAGCAGATTGTTTTGTTTTCTTTTCCAATTACAGTAACATTTACCACATAAATGACACTTGTGAATAAATTAAACACAGAGAGCCGTTTTCTTTTTAAGAATACTTTTTCACGTTTGATTGCATTACTTCTCTTCTTTGATTACATATTCCTAGTACTTTTCCTCTTCGATTACAAATACCAAGCTAAAGTTTCAATATATCTTTCTACACATAAATACAACAACTGTTTCTTTCAAAATCATCTCATCCATACCAATCCAATAGATCTTAATGATGAATCATTTTCTAAGAGGCAGTATTCAATTTTTTACATTTTTAGTCCCTCTTTCCATCCTCTGAAATTCAAAAATTAAAATGCTAAAAGTGTAGGAATGTACGGTTTTGCTGGCAAGTTAAGCAGATAAATCTCCTTTTCTCAGTCACAAGAGATCCGTCAGTCATTTCCCCTGCATGACCGGCACTGCACTAGGACCTTCTTACTTCCTTCAAAACAGGACTTTCGGATTTCGGAAACAGATGACAGTTAATAATGCTAGAGCATCTTATATCCAGGTGCAACTTCGTTGATGAATATTCACCTTTCCATTCATGGCTGTTACAATAATCAACTACAAGCAACTATGTTTAGTCCAAAGTCTGATGTTTCCCAATATTGAAATGTTTTGATATGAAAATATTTAGTCCGCACCTCAAGGTTTAATTTTCAAAACGAAATGGCCTATCTGATAATATCTTAATCTCACTTGAATACCAGTGATTTTTTTAACGATTAGGGTGTTAAATCTTAATAATATCGAGTAGTTATTGTGTTAAATCATTGTTCACTAATGTACCTATATGGAAATAGTATGATTTCTTAAGAATCTAATTCTATCACTAATGTATCTGTAAGAGAATGGTGTAATTTCTTTGTAGGCAAATTCGATCAACTAAGTTTAAACTTAAATCAACATACTTATTTTTTTACTATAGGATATGGTTCCCCTCTCTCTCCTGTTTCAACTAATAAATCTATGGAATATCTTGAGACTTAATTGTTACCATTTACAAATGTGTGTGTGTGTGAGTTTTGGAATAGCAGTGACTAGTGTATCATTCGTCTTGCAACTACGTCCTCAGTTTCCGTCTGAACTAGAGATCTGATAGCTACACAACTGTGATGGTAACATCTAAGTTAAAAGGGGCATGGGGCTTTCAATTTCTTCCTAAGACTTGCTGAGATCAGGAAGGTAAAATACTCTGAGTTGCCAGTCAGCGTAAAGGAAAAAACACACGATTAAAATGATAAACAGCCATATATCTTTTTCACATGGAGAAATGCCACAAAGATGGGTTTTATTCGTCAGTAAGAACATGATTTATGTAAAAACCAGATTTGACAAAACAGATGGAACCTAAGTGTTGTAAGTGTTTGTCGTACACCCACAATATGGACCCCTTAGAAGTGCTAGGTATTTAATGGACAGAACCCACTCGTGTATTACCTTAGGTCGGTGAGTTGAACGTGTTCCTGCCCTTGACACTCACGTACATGCACACATGTTCTTATTTGTTTTACAACAGCTGTTGTCTCAGAATACAAAATATGAAATGAGTAAAAACGGAAAGATGATTACGGTGGCAGTGATAGACTAACCTTTTGTAGACTACAATAACCCTTTAACCCATCTGACCACTCATGGAAAGTTAAGAAAGGCTAAGAAAAAAATTCTCCGTGGGGCTATGTGGTAGGGAAGACTCGCCATTTTGTGTGTAGTATTTCTTCTCTGTTTTTCCTCTTATAATTAATTGAATTTCCTTCCTAGTGGAGGTGATCAAATTAACACCAGGGGTGACGTACCCCCTACTGTCTTCGCTTTTAAGTGCCAGTAGGGGTTAAACATATACACACACAAAGAGAGAGAGAGAGAGAGAGAGAGAGAGAGAGAGAGAGAGAGAGAGAGAGAGAGAGAGAGAGAGTTAAAATTTCGTGTGCGACTGAAAGGCTTGAGTTAGCATTGCATTGTCTGTTCTGCCTTTTCCGGTATTGGATTCTTAATGAAATGCCATCTTAATTTGGATGTACATCAGGGTTGTATTTATTAAAGTTTTCTATTTTGAGACAAGAGCATTTTACTCTCGTAGCAATAGTGTGTTTCCCGTGGTTTCCATCGTTTGTTCTGCCCTGTAGCTAAGAGATTTTAGTTGCAGTGAATACTTTCATTTATGACATTGAGCAACACGTAAATAGACTGTTGTAATAGGTTCCACGTACCTCTACGAAGCAATCATTTACATGCTGATGTAGATATTACTATTAGTTTATTTTGTCAAAATTATCTTTATGATATGCACAGGCCTATTAAGATTTTGTGTGTGTGTGTGTGTGTGTGTGTGCGCGCGCGCTTTTTTTTTTTTTTTTTTTTTCTCGCGAAGATATCATACATACGCATGGTAACTAAGGAATTATGTTCTGACATCGGTTTCAATAAAATATTCAGGATATTTATTTTCCAACAGGTTGAAAGGAGAATAAAATTCAAATGCTTGTGCAAAAACATACTGTGCATGAGTGTATGGAATTTAAAACTCTCCCTTTTGATGGCATTTGTTAATTACGAGAAGGCACTTGCCAGCACCCACAATCCAACATTATAAATCGTCATGCGCCATATAGGCATTCCAATTAAATATGTAAAGCTATTTGAAATCATCCATAAACGAAGAAGATGAAAAGTTAATTTTGATGGGGCCTTGTCAAATGAATTTGCAGTAAACAGTACGATGCTACAAGGGAATGTTATTTCACTTTTGTTTTTGCCTTTCTCATAGAGTTTATATTACAAAAAGTGGTCATAGATGGAAAAGATTGAGATTAGAATAACTACAGATAGCCGACAAACTTGAAATAACCGGATGATAATGTTTAATTCAACAACACATTTCAAAATTTATAAAGTTTGCTGGTCGTCGGTGGAGTTGCTCTGTCTTAGCATTTAACTCGATGTCGTGAGTTCACGCCTCCCCCGAGGCCGATGAAAAATCACTGGCTCGATATCAAGGTCAAATACTGCCGCAGTGTAGGATGATCTGAACTGGGGAAACCTGCTTGACGTTCGCCCGAGCATCTTGCGGTAGCGGAGAACTGAATTCAAGCAACTTTTACACATTAGATTTCTACGGAAATGGGACTGAAATAAAACTAAAACTAAGAAAAAAGTAATGGCGACATATTATGTACAAAGTGATTAAATACCATTAGATAGGAAAAGGAATAAAACAGCCGAAGCTTTCCAATATATAGAAACAACGATATCCAGTGCAGACACTTATAGAGTTGAAATGAGTTGTAAGAATTAAATAATGAGCAAAGTAAAGCCATGGGCAGACTGAAAAAATTTCGAAATCAACTCCCTTTAAAGCTATTTGGAAATAAGCCAGGATATGACAATGAAACTGTATCTCACATTTTGTCAATTTGAAAAACAAAGCTTGCAAAGGAAATATGAGGAGACATTTAGTAGGTTAAAAGTGAGGAACGATCACTTAAAAGGGAAATTGAGTAAGTAACTACTAATGTCAATGGGATAATGATGTAAGTGAGATGTAGATGGCTTGGATAATTGTCCTTCGCACAATACCTGGGAAAACAGTATGAGACAGTTGGCACCAGAATAGATGGAAGACCCACATCTACTTGGATAAAAACTTTGAAAAGGGAGGCTATAGATTCCTGGAGATTTGTGAAAGAAATCATACAGTACAGACAAGAAGCGGAATCATATGTATACATTATGTGCGTATGCATAATATTTTATATATATATATATATATATATATATATATATATAATTATATATAATATATATATATATTAGGGCTCTGCCTTGTATGATAAGGCGCCCTATGAGGTAATGTTAGACTAGCGATAATCTATACGCTAAGTCGGTTGGTATTGCACTTCCATCTTCATGGAGTGTCTGGGGTTTTGTAGATCACTTACGAAGTCCCGGTATTATCTTTACGACGAGTGTTGTTAAACTCATGGTTCGGTGAGGTTCTTGTAGAAAACACAAGGTATAAAAATAGTATATTCTTCTGAAGTTTTACATGATGAAGATCAGGTATGATCGTACAAGTCTTCTATGACGATAGCTTGATCGCTTCTGCCAATGATGATGGCTAATCCTATTCCTCTACATGATAAAGCTTAGGTAAAGAGGTACAGGTCTTCTAATAACGATAGCTAACTCTGTTCTGCCAATGATGATGGCTAATCCTATTCCTCTACATGATAAAGCTTAGGTAAGAGGTACAGGTCTTCTAATGACGATAGCTAACACTGTTCTTCTGCCGTGTCTACCCATCTCTGTTACAAGTTATGAAGGAACAGACAGTAGTTCGAACATATGAACATACTATCAGATGACATAGTTTCATACGAACACACAATCGAATGAGACACGCTACAGATCACGTAGGCCGTTTGAATAATAGGTCGGGGGTAGTTGTCTCAAGCAGGGAGCTTGGACTAATGTTTATAAACAATTGAATGACTACAGGTGACGGCATGTTATCTTAGCTTACATACTTCTTGTATAACGTTCCATCTTTAGCGTCTCTAGTCTGATCACATTCCTGCAAGCAATTCTGGTTGACCTCTTTAGTTTTAGACTTTTATATATATTGGACTAACATTCCATATTTTTATTATGTAAACACTTACATTAGCTCGGTCAGCTACCAAAACCAACTACTGAATATTACTCAAACTTGACTTGCATTTGACTTATAGGAGTGTGATACAGACACTATGTGAATATATATATATATAAGTAAATAAAAAATTCATGGTGTACATGAATTGATTCAAGTAATAAAATATAAAACAATGATATTGGTAAATAATAGTGATCACGGATATATAATGATACAGTTTTTCACTTCATCTCATCAAGATACTTATGCTACAGAAAATACTAATGTACTCTGATAATTGCATAGAATGAAGATTAACATGATAAAAATCATATTTTAACTGATAAAAAAATTTCATATATGAATTGATAAAATTATTAATGTTTATGCTGATTGATTCGTTGATTTCTGATTCATTAATCAATATACTAACTCATATATAACTGCAGATATTGGTAAGATGAAAGGTAACAGATTGATTATAGGCTACCTGATTTGTTTATACATATGTATATGGATTATATAATTATGATTAATATATGTGCACTTAAATAGATTCCTATTGCGTACACGCAAAGATATATTTAGATTCTGTTATTTATGATCATTTATATAAGAGATTCCTATTGCGTACACGCAAGATATATTTCGACTCTGTTATTTATGATCAATTATATATAGGATACATGATACTTTATATATATAGGATACATGACCGAGGTTATACTACTTCACATTTAACTAGCTTTCGAACCACTTTTCGTCCATTACACAGTTCCAGACAACCACCTTTAGCCAATTGAAACGGCCTTTTTCAATGGTTAAAACAAGGGGAAAATTTGCCTGGGCGGGTCCAACGTTCTATTTTGCGCTCATACTTATTCTCTGCATCCTAAGCTACACGATTACGTTCGCGATGAATAAAAAAAACATCCCCAGCACGAGTCCTTCGCCAGCAAAGTAGAGTTGAATATCCTTCGGGTCGTAATTGTCGGAAGTATGTCCCTTTTTGTAGTCGAATTCCGACAGCCGCTGGAGCATTCCGCATTAAAACGAGATTAACGACGAGATACGGTGTCGGTCGAAGAAGTCCATGAAATTCCTTTCACATTGTAGGCGGTTGTTACTTGACTGTAGTCATCCGCAGCGACGAACGATTTTTTTGAAGTTGCTATGTGAAACTCTCGTACTGCAGGATACTGTAACCGGTTCCATTAATCAGCCTGCAAGTGAAATTATACTTGTCACAAGGGCAAAGTAAATTTCAGACGACATCCAAATACAGGGGAGGGGAGAGAGCCATTTAGACCAGACTTAACCACATGAATTCGCTGATATTTCGGAATTCAAAAGAGTCCGCTGTACAAACTTTTTTATCCATGGCATTAACAATGAGTGAACCTATCCAGGTCTATGATGACTTGTAAAAATATCCAGAATTATAAAAATAAATAGATATCATTACGAATCTCAAAGAAAATTCGATATTACTGGTAGTAAGTTACTAGACAAAGTAAGTGGAAAACGGAGCTAATTGTAAGATTGCCAGGCAACATAAGAGTCAAAGAGAAGATTAATCATGATTCTATGTGCCCTAACAAAAGTTTCATATTCAATTTTCTCGTGCGCATCCTCTGAGGTTAACTTTTAAAACATTATTAATAGGTAGGAGATGCAACGAAAAAAACCCACTAGTAAACTAATTTCTATATAAACTTTGGGTTTTTCAAGAAAAATGTGACATTTTCCCATGAATGTTTTTACTTGATTGTAATAGGCTAATGTTGCAAGTAAATAATCCATATCCATATCGTGATACTTCTAAATGTCTATGAGGTTCAGAAAAAATTAATTCATTTTGTTGTTATAGAAATTCTATTTGCTTATATTTGCTTATATTGCTTATATTGTTCATTAATTGTAAAATGATTACAAGTCCTTAACTAATTGCATTACACACACGGATAAGAATATGTTATGTGGCCTGTCATGTGACCTATGAACCACATGTGAAGTTCATGAGCTAAGCATTCCTTTCTCCAGTCAATCTGCTTTTGCAAGCAGAGACGACACACAGATGAAGCCTGTGTAAGCAGATTATTGAGGTTAAAAGGAACAAATGCTGATACGGCAATGATGACGTCGTCACTTGCAGGAGATTGCTCTCAGCCAGCTAAGAGTTACGTTACTTGCTGTAAGAGATACGACTTTAGTATTTTCAAATGGATATTTTAGTGTTTAATTCTCCACCCGCATGAGAAGAATGTCTGAAAAAAAAAAAAACAACAGTACCAAAATTGAACAATATATTAGTTTCATGGTTGGCATTATGTTAAATAAATATTCCTTATTCAAACTATATGAAAAAGGTTTCCATACAAATTCTATATATATTATTAGCCCTGTATAAGATTCATATAGGATTATTCCATAGATAACATTTTCACTTCTAGACTTCCTGACTTTAAAATCTCTTTTATTTTATTTTATTTATTTTATTTATTATTAGTTTATTTATTTATTTATTTATTTAATTTTTTTTTTTTCATTGACTACGAATATAAATCACCGGGACAGACAATATGTCAGTAGATTTTGGATAGTGTTTGAACTTTTAGCTTATTTGTCATTACTAAAGAGTTAAGTTAGAGTTCAAATCTTTACGCATATATATTTGGATATATTTAATTATCTATGGTTACGTTTTGCTTATTGATTTTATCGTGATTCCTTTTTTATATAATTTGTAACCCTTCCGACTTCTTACGGAGTGTATTATATTGACTCCACTTGTATCCATATTTATTTTATTTTTTTATATTTATTTATTTATATATTTTTTTTATATATATTTGATAAATTAATGGTTGGCTTGAATATGTGGAAAAGTGTTCTAGCGGCGTACCGTATAAGGCTACTTGCGGCATCAATTCTATAGATACAAAGATATAAAGGATAAAGTATTTAAAACCGCGAGAACCGCTATAATCCGGTCGGATCCAATATCACGAGTTGTAACTCGTAAGACATTGACACTTCCTATTTAATTATCCGTTATTCTACCAAACCGATTGACTCTGGGTGATAAAATATATTATTGGTTTTCTTAATGGAAAGGAATTCACACAACGTGTTAAGGAGATTATTATTGATTTACACCACCCGAGTCACAGTTATTATGTGTTGAATTCCATGTTTACTGATTTAGCACTCATAAAAATATTCCTAACGCACTCCATTGCGTGGGTTTGTTTTTTAATTGCTATTAATTCTATATAACGTGTCAAGGAACTATTAACACTAAGAAGTGTTTATTCCCTCTGTCAGACTCGTAATTCTGTTAAAATAATTCTACGTATATTCTTTCAAGGATTGATTTGGCACAGGATAGGCTCCTAAACTGACAGGTGTCTTAGTGTGTCCCTTGTTTTCATGACACGTGTTACAATCAGTTATGTGCTTTTATATCTGTAAGCATTGTAGGCCAGTAAAATAGTGATTGGTCTTCTGTGACATAGGAGGGAACCCTGGATGACGGAATGCAACCAGTTTATGACGATTGGTATGAAAGAGATTATTACTAATACCTGGTCGTTAGTCATCTGCTGTGTTCTTCGGGTTTACCTCGTCACAGACCTACATATAATATTACATTTGATTACATTATTCTGATACACATACCTTAAGTATACTTTTGCTTTAGGGTTTCTGCTCGAAGTGTGTATTGTTTTTGCTTAGCCGCTGACCCTGTTTCCGTTTCGAAGTGTTTATTGTTTGGGTTATGTCTGTTGACTCTTGCTTTGTTCAGTTTGTAACAGTTCTGCGCTGGCCCCGACCCAGATATTCAATGCTCGCGAATCTCTTGGGTTAAGGAATTTTCTTGTTTAGATACGGTTTTAACAATAGGCACGGATGTTTCTATATCTTTTAGTCTAATTAATGGTTCTTTGCAGTATGGTGCGGGATTGCGGGATAATGCGTCAGCTATGATAATTGCTTTCCCAGGTAGATATCTTAACTTGGCTCCAAAGACCTGAATGATCATTTGTCACCGAGTTCCTTTTTGGACTGTGATTAAAGCCTTTGAAAAACTCGGTAAAGGACTCATGTTCAGTAAGGACTTTATCAGGATAGCCATAGATTATGAACTTAAAATGTACTAGTGAGTTTAAAGATACCTAGCCCTTCCTTGCTTATTACTGCATATTTACTTTCAGAGGGCTTTAGTTTACGTGAATAAAAAAGCTATAGGGAAGAACTGTTTATCATATTGCTGAAGTAGTATCCCTTTTACCCCTTAGTCTGAGGCGTCTGTTGCAATAAAAAAAATTTTCCTTATTTAAATCAGGGATTTTTAAGTTAGGTGAGCTGCATTATTCCGCTTTTAAGATATCGAACGCCTGTTGATGCTTTTTAGACCATAATCAATCTACGCTCTTCTTCGTAAGATCTGTTAAAGGAGCTGTCATGATTGAAGAGTTACATATTTACATACGATTGTAATACCCACTACAGCGCAAAAGTGCTGTATCCCCTTTTACGTTAATAGGTACCGGAAGTTATGAATAGCCGACACCTTACCACGGACTACTTTAAGACCTTGACTAGACACATAAAACCTAGATAAACATGTTCGGTTTTAAAAAACTCACATTTAGATATTTTACTCTGAGATTATTTGTCTTTGTCTCTGTAGCACTAGCTCTACTTTATGTGAATGTACTTCTAAGGTATTAGAAAAGATTACAAGATCATCCATATAGGCATGTAGGGTATCCCCTAAAAGTCTCCAAACACTATTATAATTGGGGTGCAACGTAAGCCGGAGGCATACGTAAAAATTAAAAATTGATAATGTCCCCTGAGTGTGCTGAAAACGGTATATGAGGTACAATCACTTAGGTAATGGTATCAGGTAAAAGCCTTTAAGTAAGTCCAAGTTGGTGAAAAAAAAATTATTCTAACCTAACAGAGATAAGATGTCGTCGGTACATGGCACTGGAAACTATCGGGAGTCGTTTCCTTGTTTAAGTGACAGAAATCTACGCAGATACGCCAAGTCCGATCTTTTATGGCATGACGTTTTTGAGGGAAAATTATATGGGCTATTTGATTTCCTAATGGCTCCTATTACTAACATTTTTCAACTTCGTCATTTATCTCTATTTTGAAATTGCAGTGAGAGTCTATACGAAGGTACGTATATAGCTTTATGTTTGTCCTTAGACCGTATTTTGTTTTCAATGACATCCGTTTTTCTCCCAGAGATCACTCGCTAGTGGAGAAACTTCCTGGTATTCAGGTGAAAGATAAAAAAAATTTTGCTGAATCACCTCTGCTTGAATGACTTTACGGATATTACTTTAGATAGATTATCAGAGAGATTCATCCACGACTGGTTGGGCGTGATTAAAAATTAGCAACAATAAAAAATGCGATATTTATAACTTCCGTATCCACGATATGTATACTTTTAGGGCTTTGTTCGCGGAAATCGTTATATTTCAGAGTGTCGGGAAGGATTAAAAATTTCATTTCCCAGCAAAGTCTTTTTACACGCACTAAGACATTCGAGGGTGCATGCTTCTCGAGATTTTTGCGTGCAAAGTACGACTGCGGTTGTGGAGAATTCTGTTGGGTCATTTGACAATGTTACGATTTATGAGACAAATGTAGTTCCTTTATATAAGTTATTATTTGATTAACTGTCTCATTTTTGTTCAAACGGATTTTACTATGTTTGAAGGTTTATAGGATTTTCCTTTGATAAACACGCCTTATTTTGCAGGATGTAAGATAATATTTTGTATACCCCTAGATGGATCTTACAATTACACTACATACAGATCAATGTTTTTTATAACTATAGAGGTATCTGTAAGCGCTCTCGCTTATCCTCGGACTTCTCATTAGGGAAGTTCGAACAACAGACGGTGAGTCCGTAAATACAAGATATTGCGTGTACTAAAGAAATAAAACAAGATATTCTAATTTTTACGGCGCGTACAGTTGGGCTTAATCCACCAGTATTTATTATAACTTAATGTATTAAAATTAAACGAAAACCTGCTCTGATTACTTATACGGTCGTGTGTTTCATAGGAAAAATCCTTTTTAGTTCAAAAAGATATCGGTATGTATGAACCAACATCGCTTTTCCCCACTCTGCTAGAGTCGCTTATTGTGTGGAATTTGCTTTGCTTTGAACACTTCGGCAGTTTTTCGACTGACCTTGACCGTTTGACTAGGTGACACAGTAACCGAGTTTGCTTGTTTGATTCTGAAAGGCTACTGTTTCTATTTCTTTTTGTAATAATTAGGATCCTTCTCTTTATTACCATCGGCAACGTATTGTGTGTTTTTAGCATTATGTTGCTGGTTACGTATACAGCAATGAATGACGAACTATTAGGAACTGAGCGATTACTAATAAGACAAGTTATCACTACTGCATACAATTTTAACTGTTTGTACTTCATTCTTTGCTAAAATTTGAAATAGTGAGGGATCCTGGTCAGCGCATTTAGCCTGATGAAAGTTTTTTACAGACATGTTATTCCTTGCAATCCAGCCGTATTTTTAAAGTTAAGTTGAGTCATTGAGGTTCGATATTTTATATAACTCAAAAAACTCAAGGCTAAAACTGCGATCGGGACTTGCAAAGGAGCATTTATTGTCATGACCCGAAATAGTGTTACCTCTTGTTTTTTGTGTGTTTTCTAATCACTACGGTGCTTAACGACCCTATCCATGCATCTGTATAAATACAGACGTCCACTGCGTAAACGCATATTCACTGTTTAATATGATTTGTTACGTAAGGGATTAATAATCACCCAAAATGATAAAATTAACATAGTATATGATTATGATATTTCAGTAGAACTTCTGGAAACAGACACTCAAAGATAAAAACTCGCAGTAGCGAAATCTCAATGATATAGATAATTTCTGTAAAAAGTAAGATTAAGAATGTCTCGTAACTTCAGCCACAGGAATAACGAAATTCTACCTGTAAAGGCAACACTCAAAGTTACTCCAAATGAATAAAAAATTGTACTTAGCTTGCTTTTGTGGGAAGTCACGGTGTTCCGATAACGACACACGGCCTTGGTCCTCCTTCTCTATTTAGCGGACGACCTGGTTTGGCTTCAGTTTCCCCCGTGCGCGTTGTTTCGATGATTCGAGCCCTTGAAAATCCGATGCTGCAGACGCGTTCGGTTTGTTTCTTGCAGTGCCGGAAACGCTCACTAACGATGTTTTCTTGAATGATTCTATTGAGAGACGAAGCTTCCGTTGCCGTAGGAAAAGGACACGTCGGTTTTGTTTCTTGAAGTTATTCACTAACGATGATACTAAGTTGCTTGACGAATCTTGTTGTTTTCTGAAGTCGCTCACTAATGATGATACTAGGTTGCTTGAAGAATCTGCTGCTTTCGTCGTCGTTGACTTCATGATTTATTATTCTGTTTTTTTCTTCGTAGGACGTTGTAGAGTTCTTCTGGTCCGCTGGCCACCAATTATTAGGGCTCTGCCTTGTATGATAAGGCGCCCTATGAGGTAATGTTAGACTAGCGATAATCTATACGCTAAGTCGGTTGGTATTGCACTTCCATCTTCAATGGAGTGTCTGGGGTTTTGTAGATCACTTACGAAGTCGGTATTATCTTTACGACGATGTGTTAAACTCATGGTTCGGTGAGGTTCTTGTAGAAAACACAAGGTATAAAAATAGTATATTCTTCTGAAGTTTTACATGATGAAGATCAGGTATGATCGTACAAGTCTTCTATGACGATAGCTTGATCGCTTCTGCCAATGATGATGGCTAATCCTATTCCTCTACATGATAAAGCTTAGGTAAAGAGGTACAGGTCTTCTAATAACGATAGCTAACTCTGTTCTGCCAATGATGATGGCTAATCCTATTCCTCTACATGATAAAGCTTAGGTAAAGAGGTACAGGTCTTCTAATGACGATAGCTAACACTGTTCTGCCTGTCTACCATCTCTGTTACAAGTTATGAAGGAACAGACAGTAGTTCGAACATATGAACATACTATCAGATGACATAGTTTCATACGAACACACAATCGAATGAGACACGCTACAGATCACGTAGGCCGTTTGAATAATAGGTCGGGGGTAGTTGTCTCAAGCAGGGAGCTTGGACTAATGTTTATAAACAATTGAATGACTACAGGTGACGGCATGTTATCTTAGCTTACATACTTATTGTATACGTCATCTTTAGCGTCTCTAGTCTGATCACATTCCTGCAAGCAATCTGGTTGACCTCTTTAGTTTTAGACTTTTATATATATGGACTAACATTCCATATTTTTATTATGTAAACACTTACATATATATATATATATATATATATATATATATATATATCGATGTTATATCATAATTTGCCGGGATTTATTCAGTATTTTAACATTTACAGTAGGATGTATCATGGCAGAGGGAAACATTGCACAATTGACAAGATATGACGAATTGTTATGGTTAAGAGTCTGTCTCTGAAGAAAATATTTTAACGAAGCGTTATTCTTTAAATTTTGTAGTTATTAGGTTTCCATCAGTATAGTTGAATTATATCCTATCTTTTCTAGCCGTGTGTGTGTGTGTGTGTGTGTGTATATATATATATATATATTATATATATATATATATATATATATATATATATATATATATATATATTATATATATATATATATATACATACACACACATTACGAGCACAGGCTGCTTCGAAATTTCAAAGCAACAGAAATTACTGACGGCAGGATGACTGATAGTCATGGTCCCTAAGCATCAACTCTGGACGCCTAGCAAATGACACTGGTTCAAAATCAACAGGCGACGACAGTTGTTATTGGCTGTAATCAGCTAGGAACTGCATGCTACAATAAACTGACTCTTTATAATGGGCTTAACTTCCGAACCCCTCATGGATTCTGTCAAGTCCATGGATAGGGACAATTTAGAAATGTTCCGAACTCGATGCATGATGAGGTGCTAAGAATCTCTAGGTTTATAAATAATAAGGATACATTGAAAAAAGGAAATCAGAACGTATGAACGTTGAATGAAACTGCAAATACAGAACAAGAGATACGAACTGGATATCTTAGTTGACCGTGAACCATGATATAACAGAATGGGAAAAAGGTTGCCTTTGTTCACAGAGCAGAGAGCAGCAAAATACCTTGAGAAAGATTTGAATCAAAATCAGTACAGTAGGAGTATTGTAACGTGCTATGTGCTAACACATGAATTTTGAAGATATAAAAGATCAAATTAGCATAAAACTTTAGGCTGTTACGATGAAGTGTCAAAGAATATGAGAATGCTGCTAGAGATATGAATGCAAACGTTGGCAGGAGTGGGGGATGTAATGGCTATGGAAGGCCTTGTAGAATGCGTCACAAAAATCGAATAAATACCGTGCAAGCTCAGTGCTGCAGACAGTCTCTCCCAGCCTTCAATACTCATTACATCGCCAGCACCTTCCTAGTTCCTACCAATGTTTGTGTTCATATCACCAACGCCATTCACAAATCTTTTGGAGAACGTTGGTATTTGGAGGGACTCTTTTGCAACAAAAAGTCAAGCACTTAAAGATCTCCAAATGGCGTTCACAGAAATTACTTTTATCAATTAACTATCAACTGGGAAAGAAAAAGAACACTGAGGAGTATTAGGATCTACCGAGGAGCAGACGTTGGGTTGGAAGTAATCAACAGCTTGCGATTACCACCCCAAAGCCCACAAAAACTTTCTCTTGGTTCGATAGAGTGAATTTTCAAATGATATCATATGTGTGTGTACATACATACATACATTACAAAATGTATAGCTTAAAAATAACATACATACATTAAAAAATCTACAGCATAGAAATAGCGGATAGTATATGAAAATATAAAACAATGCAAAACCATGCGTACGCACAACTACATGTGTATTTAACAGGGATGAAATACCCTTACATAACAGACAGCTAAATGTTTTTCCCGTTTTGTAGCACTAGTGAATCGATTTGAATACTACGTCGTTTTATCTTTCCCTTTTTTTTCTATCGCTGGTAAATCGGATCATCTTTTATTCCACTTTGCATGACGTAAGCGCAGACAAAAGACCGAGGCACCCGGAAAGAATACTGAAATAAATGTTGTCGAGAAAAAGAAAATAAATGGATGGAGAGAGAGAGAGAGAGAGAGAGAGAGAGAGAGAGAGAGAGAGAGAGAGAGAGAGAGAGAGGATTTACAGGGAGTCTCGATAAACAACTCAATTTATCATCAAGCAGCTGGGAGGGAAAACAAGAGGCCGCATCAAAACCCGGAATAAAAATTCCAACCAAAAGTCCTCCTCCGTCTGCTATTAGAGCTCAACTCTATAATGGAATATTTTCCAAAGTATAGTGGAACATTAAGGAGAGAGAGAGAGAGAGAGAGAGAGAGAGAGAGAGAGAGAGAGAGAGAGAGAGAGAGAGAGAGAGAGAGAGAGAGAGCCATCTTCCATAAATACATATATTTTAGTAATAAAAACTTACAATATCAAGCGCAAACCTATCAGTTATTCCTCCCAACGCATTAGACATTTAACAGAAACATAATCGAAGGCAAAATAGTGAATGAATGGGCTAGCAAGAAAGGCAATTAAAATGCAGTATGAAAACGGTACACTTATTAGTAGCCAGCAATGAAGCAAAAAAATTGAAAACAAAAAATTATAATAGGCCATATGGTTTCTAGAGCAAGATATTTTCAAATCTGGTCCGTTTCCTAATTAATAAATAAAAAAAAGCCTGTCATATACAGGTGGTGACCTCATGAAAATGTCTGTCATGTTCCATACCATTTTACTCGCTCATTCTTGAGATAATATCTGCTAACACAAACAGCTTGTGAAACTCAGCAGCGAGTCCGTGAAACTAAACTAACTCCCAATTTCTTTGGTTGAGGTAATAACAAATATACAAAATTTATACTCTGAGAACTCTGTTTTGTTCTTGGAGGGAAGTGAGTGCAACATTAAAAACTATTGAAAATCCAGCTCTTACAACTCATGATGCCGATGGAGTTATGGTACTTATCATCATCGCCTTTGGACATCAATGCGACCCACTGACTCGTACCTCAACTCCCACGTCTCGTTTTACCCCATAAGTGTCGTCATTATATGGATCATTAGCACTATCCACTGAATATCAATACTCCAGAGGGTTGTCTTACCAATGATTGCTGGGTCTACCTACTGGTTTTCTCCCTTCCTCAGTAGGCTACTTCTTTACAAACAGCGGTTGTCTCCTCAATACACAGCGTATATCCTACCCTTCTCAACTACGGAAAACTATTTGAGAACGCAATAACAAGCAGACAGCAGGACCCGTTTTATAACGAGATACTGTCATATATAATTATAATTAAACAGAAATACAAAATACATCCATTGGTTTCCAATTTCATCTGAATATCTAAGTTTTAGGCCGAAATTAATCTAGTTGAAAAGTAGTCATTAGTGATTTATATCCCCTCCTATTCCTTCACTCCGCAGGGAAGTGCCACCCCTTTTTGCTACAGGTAACAGTATAAAATTTAAGAAAGGAGTTACAGCTAGGGGCCGAAGTGAAGCTGCAATGAACCTTAAGTAATGTCTACAGTGCATTGAATGAGGTGCACGCTACCTTCATACGGGGTATATATATATATATATATATATATATATATATATATATATATATATATATATATATATATATATATATATATACAGACACACATACAAACCCCGTATGAAGGTAGGGTGCACCTCATTCAATGCACTGTAGACATGACTTAAGGTTCATTACAGCTTCACTTCGGCCCCTAGCTGTAACTCCTTTCTTAAATTTTTAATTATCTATATATATATATATATATATATATATATATATATATATGTGTATGTATGTATGTATATAGCTTACTTACACTACATGTAATGAAGGGAAATAACGATGTTAAATGTGCGAACGTTCCCAACATCTGCGCGTTTACTTTGAAGACAACCATGTAACCAATTACATAATTAGGCGTATAACTTTTATTTCATCCTAAAGCGGATAATTAACTGCAGGTAGTTAATGAGCGTTTAGACTGAGATTGCCTAGGGAAAGTTTTAAGGTTGGAACAAAGGCGGCGAGATACTTTAGGTATTCTTCATTCGAAATTTTAGGGTTTCTTCTCCACTACATAAAAAATAGAGGATAACACCCATCGAACTTTTAGCCAAAACGAACTATATCGTAGGAAAACACCGCTTCAAGATTCTTGGATGTAATCGAAAATCCCAAAGCACAAAATGACGAAAACAAAGGAGGTTAAGTGTACAGCTAAGCTCAGACTTGATGCTACATGACTGCATAGGATTTCATTAAAAATGCACTAACTGGCAACCTAACATGCTCCATATTTATCTAACATTTCAATGCAAAACCATAAGCATTGCATACAGTAAGGCCATTATATGTTTCATAAGAGTTAAATCTGTCTTATATTCCAAAACTGTAAGAGAATATCCCGTGTAGCCAAATTTCAAGAAATCAGTTATGAAACATTTTCAAAATGTTCGTTCACTCATCGTAGAAAATTAGTAAATAAAAAATTAAAATGCTCCCACTGTCATCAAGGTGAGCACAGCTTGTGAATGTTAGGCAACCATTAGAGTGGTTGGGCAACAAGAACCACCTGATGTAACATAGGTCTACAACCACTTAAAAAATTATGGCTCACTAGCAATTATTTTTTTGTGAACATAAAGATTTTGTTCGTAGGTCTAGGTTTGTTAGATTTCTTTATTTAATATATAAATACATTACATTTAGCATTCACATCTCTACATTAAACATTTCTGGCCAGAAAGCATAGGGAGTTATCAACATATTCTTGGACTTCAAGTTATCTTATGAATGAATAAATTATACACCAAAAGCGAGCATTATGACTTTTAAGAAAATACTATTTTAAGCCAGTTAAAAAATAAGTGTTCCATTGGCCATGATATTAATACTAATAGATATTTCTATTACCAGCCATCTTCTCTACATAATTAAAATCTTCATCATCTTTTCTTTTTGAAATAGCAGGTAATCACTACAACTAAATTTTTTAGTAACAGAGATTACATCTCATAAGGCTTAGATTATTTTCGCAGGCCTATAAATCATTTTGCAACATACAGGCAGCTTGAACCGCGAACCGACAATGCCGGGCAAGACAATTAAGCACATGGCAATTTAGCATAAGGAGAATTCAGCACATGACAATTTAGCATAAGGACAATTCAGCACATGACAATTTAGCATAAGGACAATTCACCACATGGCAATTTAGCATAAGGACAATTCACCACATGGCAATTTAGCATAAGGACAATTCACCACATGGCAATTTAGCATAAGGACAATTCACCACATGGCAATTTAGCATAAGGACAATTCACCACATGGCAATTTAGCATAAGGATAATTCACCACATGATAATTTAGCATAAGGACAATTCAGCACATGGCAATTTAGCATAAGGATAATTCAGCGCGTGACAATTTAGCAAAAGGAGAATTCAGCATGAGGACAATTTAGCATAAGGACAATTCAGCCCATGGCAATTTAGCATAAGGACAATTCAGCGCATGACAATTTAGAATAAGGACAATTAAGCGCACAACGATTTAGCATAAGGGCCATTCAGTGCATAACAATTTAGCGCAAGAACATTCCTGCACAAGGGCAATTAGGCATATTTCTTTCTTTTTTTATTTCTAAAACTAGTGAAGTTCTACGGTAAAATGTATATAGTAAAGTGTTAACTATAAACACTACTGTTCATTTAATATTGTTAAAACTAACAACCACTGAATAATTAGTGGTAATACAGGGTGTTTCGAAAATAGAGCCCCCCCACCCGCCTCTACAGCATAAACTATATTTTATATTTGGTGTGGCCTCCATCTGCCTGTATCACAGCCTGCATTCTTGAGGAGTATGAGTTCAGCAAATCGCAAAAAAGCTGAGACTCAAACTCCATTTCCCTGAGCACTTCGGTCACATCTCTTCGCAGGTTGTTGAGGCTTGGTATACCATCATAGTTCACTGTGCGCCCTTCAACACGGTCCTTTAAGATGCTACCAAAGTTTTCACATACATTATCAGGGGAGCTACCTGGAAATTCACTTGACACGAAGCAGCTCCGGTGTCTGAAGAGCGTTGAAACATGGTGCCTTATCTTGCAAAAATGTGACTTCTTAAACAGGTAACAAATTTTCAGGATCTTTGAGGAAAGGAAATACGCCACCAGTAAGCACAGTTTCTCTGAAGTATTCGCCATCCCATAACTGTCCTTTTTCTTTGATGATCCATATTAACCGTTTGGCTGCGAAACAGAGAAAAATTCCCAAACATTCAGGAAATTTTGCAACTTGGCGATAGCGCACATCATCACTGATATCATCCAACTTTGCAGCCCAAAGGATGTCATTTTTATGATTTGGCTTCCTGACTGTGTAAATGAAGAATTCTTCTGATGCGGCAACATGGAGAAAGTCAACTTCATCCCAATCTTTATGAAAGGAACCACAAAACCATGCACGGTCGTCTCTCTGTTGCTGAGGATGTTGGGCTTGGTGATAACACGAAATGGCTTGATAGCAGATTTTTTCAACTCACGATATGCAGCACTATAACTTCTCTTCTTTCCCCTTTTTGTTTCTAGTTCAAATGCCAATTTACGTAAAGACTTTCTTGGTCTACCCACTGCCTCAGCTATGATGTCTTTTGACTCCTGAGGAAGGACTTCAGGCCTTCCAAGATTCTCACTCTTTTTGCGATGACAGTCATATGGATTTTTGTTTCAGTTTCTTTTAACAAAGGATTCATCTCTTTTAATGTATTTAGCTATCCAGGAATGTGAAATGAAGGATACACCAGCATCCCTGGCCTCTCTGAAGGTTATAGCCCGAATTCGGTAAATCCATCTGATTTACTTTGCGTCATTAGCCATGGCTGTATCTAACTCCGTCACTCAGTCTGAAAATACAAGAAATGTAAAATGAAAAATAGCTTAATAGAAACTTGGAGATAGGCTACAGCAGAAAACTTTATCATTTTCCATTTGTTTTGTGGAGGTGGGGGCTCTAAATTTCGAAACACCCAGTACTTAAAGATTGTTAATATTAACAACCGCTGTCTAATTAGTAACCCTACGAAGGTTTATTCTTATAGATCATGTGTGGTACATCTTTTAAAGAAATCCAGTTGGTTACAAACATTTACTAAGTTAAAACTAAAAAAAAGACACCTATGGAGCGGATATTATCCGAGAAAGGACGGGAGCACATTTTATTAAATGGGTCCTGCAAGCGTGTGCAGACAACTTAGAAATGGGAAAGAGTCCCGGCGTTATACTGAAGACAATTGTAAAGGTCATATCCATGTTAATTCAGCAGATGGTTTAAAAAATTCGTGAACGACCTAGTGCATCTAATGATGTCCCAAGAAGAATAATCCAAGAAACAAAGGTCTCTTCTTTGCCAGATGAAGCAACAATTTTACTACCTTAATAATTAATACTTCATTGCAACGAAGTGTTCCACAGCGTAGAAAACGAGATGGTGAGCCAATTCCAGCGCCTGCTAATATTAGTGATATTATATTATCTGGACATTTGTGTGTAACACACAGTGAAGAACCTTCTTTTATTGCACGATTCTGGCAGTGATGATACCAATAGAATGTTAATTTTTTCGACTGAAAAAAATATTGAATACCTTAAAGAATACAAAAACTGGCTTGCATACGGTACATTTAAAGCAGCCTGGCACCTTTTCTACCAACTTGTTATTCATGTGCTTTGTGAAGGGCGTGATTTTCCAGTGGTGTATATACTACTGCAAAATAAAAGAGCCTATTCATATGAAAGGGCATTAAGGGCCATTTTAATTTTTTTATCAATAAAATGTTTTAACTCAAAAACTTAATTATTTTTGCGCTAAATTGTCATGTGCTGAATAGCCTTTGTACTAAACTGTCAGTCTCTGAATTGTCTGCACTGGATTATCTTGCGCGGAATTGCCGTGCCATGCCAGCTTGTACACAGCCTAAAACTTCAATATTCAAAGAAAACGTGTTGTAATTCACATTTCTATTTTGAAAATGTTGTTATGACTGTTGAGCTAATTATAATGTTGCTGAGGTAGTTACGTTGACCAGCCTCATGAGCATGTTGAGCGCGATACCGTAAGAAAACTTCAAGAAAGGGACCGAAAAATAGTCACACACTCAACACATGCATGTTCAAAAATGATTTTATATGACAGATCAGTCCACAGAGTCAGACAAACAAATATGAATACTCAGAAAATCCCACACACAGTGTAAAGAGAGCAAAATTATATCATGCAATTATATCATGCCACAGCTTTCACATCAGCCAGTTTAAGGATCCACTGGGAAGGTATAAATACTCTCAATATGTAACAGATGGGAGAGAGAACAAAGAAAAGCTTTGAATAAATTATCAAATTCGTTAACTACTTAAGTCTTAACAAGATATTGAATTTGTACTTTATATTCCTTTTTTGTGTGTCAACATATGATGATTAGCTCCAGTCTGCTTATTCTAAGGGAAAACTTAGGCATCCTTTTCGTCAAACAACATGTTCATTTGGTCATTTTACCCTTAGCAATATGGTAAATATCCTGCAACTAGCATTACATGTGCCACACTAACTTTTGGTAAACTAACGTATGAATGACTGAATTATCAAATACATCTAATGCAATACTGACGTTATTGCATAATCTGATAAAGAACTGATAGCTGATCACACATGCGCGAGC
>NC_061090.1:41248585-41266085 GCF_015104395.2 Macrobrachium nipponense
CTCCTACAGGGAATGGGGGTGTTTTGCGTTCCCTGTTTTAATCATTTGCGAGCGTAAATGAGTAAGACAAAAAATACACTTAACTAACAACATATCAGGTCATCATTTCAATAACAGAATACGTTAAGAAACGAGGTGATTCTTTTTGGAATAAACTACAATCATACATTATGTATGTTCATTTTTGCCATGCTTTACCACTGCTGATTCTGTTAAATGTCTTTTTATATAACCTTGTCCTATTTTCAGCTTAAAGACTACTTCCTCCCATCTTTCTATCTTTCTGAGTGTCTGGATTTTAGTGTTGTGCAAGTGTTAGTGAAGCCTAGAAAACCAGTGTCTTTGTGAAACCGTACACAAACTCTCAAAATAACGGAGTAAGACTGCCGAAATAGTTATGACATAGAGCTCTGATTACGAGTCAGATATGTGAAGTAACCTGAATTTTTTTCTGCGTGAAAAATAAAAAGATCAAAGACATCATACTATATTTTTTCGAAAAGATTGGGGGGAACAGGGATCTTGGGGCAGCATTGCATCTCCTCCTGGGAAGAAAGGGGATAGCTAAGCACATAAAACTCTGTCAAACAAGACAGGCCCACTTTATAGCTCAGTAGTTAGTATCTCTCTCGAGTCTTCCAGGGGTTATCGATGCCAGAAGAGAATCGGTGTCATTACCCGTATAATTGTGTTGCTTCTCTTCCTACATGTTGTATGTGTTTGTTTTATTTCTTTTTATTAAAAAATCGTGTTGTTTCAGTAACTGCCTTCGAAACATCTTTATAATTTTATGTTTAAAAGGATCTTCAATTTTGTCTCTGATTTACATAACCTCCTGTTTACAAATATGCATTGACATATAATGAACAGGACACCGAGAAGACTGGAGATCTCCAGTCTTCTCGCTGTCCTGTTATTATTAAACTTAAGATCACCAGGAGCGAAAATCTTACAAGTTATATTGACAAACCGATATAAATGATGTAGTTCGAATTGATTTTATATTTAGCAAAATAGTTGAGTACTTGATCATTAATGAACTTTGAATTGTTAGTCTGAACCCCTGCAACTAGTGTCTCTATAAGGCGGTATTCAAAATCTCAAAAGAAACGCGACTTTTGTTTCAGACTTTACCACATGGAAGTGATAAACTGAATATAAATCCTGACCGATTTCGGATTTACGTTCTAAGACATTTTGTAAAGGACTGATACACAGTGGCAGAAATTTTCAATATACATACTAGAGGGAACGTAATTCATAAACGGTGCACATGACATTAGACTCAAATTATCAGTGTACGACTCCGCCACATCGCACCTGTTAGGATGGAATGTTTGATTTTAACCGTCTGTATGTTCGTTTTTTATGTCCCTCTAGAATATATATTGTAAATAATTACCCCAATGTAACACCTCTCTGAAAATGGCTTAAAAAAGCCAAAACCTGTCAAGATTTATACCCAGTTCTTAATTTCCCTGTGGTAAAGGGTTCTAAATTATATATATATATATATATATAATTATAATATATATATATAATAGTATATTTATATAATATATATTATATATATATGTGAGTGTGTGTGTGTGTATATATGTATATCATTCGAGCTACAAATGTTCTTTAATATCTAATTCGCTCTGCCTCAGAATTGATAATTTTCATATATGTACCGGGGGAGGGGGAATTTTTAGTTGATAATAATTTCCCCCTCGGTACATATATTGAAAATATATCAATTCAGAAGGTAAGAGGCCGAATTAAGATATTAAAGGGACCATTTGTAGCTCGAATGATTTATATGAATCACGGTGATGTGATAAATATTCGTATAGTATATATATATATATATATATATATATATATATATAATATATATATATATATATATAGTATGTATATACTATATATATATATCATATATATATATATACTATATATAGAGAGAGAGAGAGAGAGAGAGAGTGCGCTGGGTTCGAATCCATGAGAAGGGCGAAATTGTTTCCTACTAAAAATTCTCCTTCGGTTAGCATAAAATATATACATAAATTCCGAGGTAGAGCGAATTAGGATATTAAAGGACATTTGTAGCTTAATGCATGCATATGAATCATGGTGATGTGAGATATATATATATATATATATATATATATATATATATATATATCTATATATATAAATATAAATATATATACAATATACATATATATATTATATATCTATAATTATATATATATCATTATATATATATATCTACATATATTATCTATTATAATTATATATATATCTACTACTATATATATATATATATATTATAATATCCTATATATAATATATAAATATTAGATGTATCAGTTGTCTCAATATGGGATTTGCAGATGCGGATATAAATTTTTTTACATTTGTGGATGAGGATGTAGATGAGGACATCAATCTTTTAAATTTGCGGAGGCAGAAGCTGGTGATATTTGATGACTATATATTTTATTGTTAAAGACGATTTTCGGCCAAATAATTCCAAATTATGTGTTACCACATACTATTTGCTGTACTCATTGAAAGTAGAAACATACCCGATCCTCATGTATGTGTGTTTGTGTGTATACTTTCATATGAGCGTACACACAGTAACATCGATACACAAACGTTTTAGTTGTCTTGGCACAAAGTTATTTCATGCTCATTGCATGATAAGGGTAACAAAACCCAAAGCCATTCGTCGCATTAGAAAGAGTTTCCTAAAAGATGCAATAGCCTGCATTTATGATTACAACTGCTGTAAAGGCCATGAAATTACTGAAACAAATATGCTTTAAATCGCATGTGCTATAACAGAGCTACTTATAAAGTATACTATACTGTATGAAATGTGAAATTGTGTAAAGTGTATTCTGTACAATAAAACAAAAAAGCACCCCCCCCACAAAAAAAAAATCTACTCTTTGCTACAATATATGAGTATGAACTACTGAATACTGAGGAGGGCGTGATACCCTCATATCCGCATTCTCAAACTGCGGATCCGGATGTTAAGAATTGTCAAAGCAAATGCTGATATACGAAACATCTAGTCTAGTATGGATACGCATTGTCCTTTATCCATTTATTAACCGCAACATTTCGTATCAGCTTGATGCATTTTCCAAGCTGAAATTGCGAGTACACGTCAATTGCGTAAAGCTGTAAAAGATATATACATTAAATATTCACTAACATCATAATTAAAAACCTATTTAAAAGTTTTTTAATACAGTACATAAAGAATAAAACAGAAACATTGTTTATAATCTTTATGTATTGTATTTGAAATTTTTTTTAAATAAGTTTTAAATAATGGTGTTGGTAAATATTTAATGAGTAGTATATATATTTTACTGCCTATACGCTATTGACGTGTACTTGCAATTTCAGCTTGGAAAATGCATCAAGCTGAAGCTGATAGGAAACGTTGCCACTTAAATGGATACAGGACTGGACGTGTCTCCATACTCCAATATGCTCATTCTATGAGAAATTATTCCTGTCTTCATACTTATAATACATACATACACACACACGCACACACACACACACACACACACACATATATATATATATATATATATATATATATATATATATATATATATATTATATATATATATATAATTATATATACACATCTCAATCCAGACCTTGACGAAGGCAATTTACTAGTAAGAGGTTTACAAAGTACAATCGAAAGATCACTCAAGTTAATAGAATTCAACAATAGGCCCTTGCACTCCATAAAACAAGTTAAAGGGTGGTTATACTATAAGAAGTTATAAATTAAAACACATACTTGAACAACATAGTTATGAAATTATAAAGATACGAAAGCGAACACACAAACAGCAATGCATAAAAACACACATTATATGAACACATATACCCGACTGTGCTTGAGAGACAAAATCATGCATTGCATATACAGAAATATAACTCACCAAAACACACACGCAGATATGTATGTGTGGGTGTAGTGTAATATATATATATATATATTATATTATATATTATATATATATATATATATATATATATGTGTGTGTGTGTGTGTGTGAGTGTGTGTGTGTGTATTGTATATATATATATATATATATAGCCCTATATAAATATGCAGCGAGTGGGGAAGATTTACAAATCAAGTCACTTTTGAGACTGTATTGCTCATTTAAAATGTCCTATCATGGAAATCCACTCATATTCTAATATATTCTTTTCAGCAGAGTTGGAGCGACTGAAATATTTCTTCGACTCGTTTCAGTTAGTTGGAAAATTATATTTTGTAGCATAATTATCAACTGCACTCTTTATATTGTCTATGTTGAACAATTAATTTTTCCATTGTTGTGTTATTTGTCTTATGTAAACCCTATTGCATTCACAATAACACCTTCATCAACTGTGAAAGGGTGGGATAATGAGACTTTGATATAAAAAATCTAAGTGACTAAATCATGCCATGAATGAATGAATGGATGAGTGGAAAGGCACTGATGTATACTTAAAACTAATCGTAGATTAGTTTTCGTTTTATAAAATGATTTCTTAGCTAAATGAAAACACTGGTCAATGTTTTGCGATTCGAAATCATTCAAGTAACCAACAATATAGACTGTAATATCCTCTTCATGAAGATATTCTGGGCTACATACATTCAGAGCGCAGAGAATCACTGACCTCAGGAAGAGGTTTTAAACAACTGATGGGATGAATAGCCATTGAAGTAAGATTTTTCATGTCTGCGGATAGTTACATCTAAAAATTCAATGCAACGATTCTGTTCTTTTTCTATTATGCAAAATTTAAGACTAACAAATTATCAATATTATGATCCTGTTTTAAGACCGCCAAAATATAATTCACATACCTTACCCAAACAACGTTTTGTGTTGTAATTCCGTTAGCTAACCTACCTTTAAAAACCTCCGCGTGTGTTTATATATATATATATATATATATATATATATATATATATATATATATATATATATATATATAATACAGGGATAAACAACAGCCTATTGTATTCCATATTTTGATACATAAAATGTTCCTTTAAAAGTAACAGGTGTGAACAACGCACAAACGTATCAATCTAAAATAGCATAAATATATGAAGTTACAATTCATTATGTTAATTCACCTACAAAATCCACACCACTATTATTAAGTGCACAAGTTAACACACTTTTCATATCAAAACTAATCACCGCATCGTCAATGGACACTGACCATGGGTAATACATTGGTATAATAATGTAATGAATTCCTAACTTGTGAATTAGAGTTTGATCCAACAAGCGGCTCTAACAAATGTACCTACAATTTTGATCATTCGTCCAAAATAGTTCTAACGGTACTGATAACCATGCATAAGGGATTGCCATTTTTGTGTTTTCTCCGTACTCTGCCGGCAAAAACACTTGAAGTGTTCATCCCAACGTCTAAAGTAAAGACCCTGCTTCATAACTACGAATTCATATCCTTTTCGACCAAAAACATTCCTATTTTCTTATGCAATTTCGCATCGACTCTAGGAGGTCAGACACCAATCATTCAGATGTATTTTCATTATAAAGTAATTAGGTAATTTTACCAACACCACCGGTTTTGTTCCTGGCTACTATTACAATTGCTTTATTAGCCTCAGTGACATGAATATCTGGATCAGTCTTAATTGATATAATGGTCATATACAACCGTCTTGGGAGGTCATTAAAGCAGCATTGTGGAGATATACCCCATAATCAACACCACGAACTAACAATACCTTCTCAGATTCATGTTCACAAGAACAGGGGATTTCTTTAATTATTATAAATTGTCTACAACCTTGCACAATGTAAGGTTTCTTGTTATGGTCTTCAAATTTCAGACCCAATCTCAAGACAGATCATCACTATACTCTGTTTTTATCCATCTGCCCATCCGCCTGTGGTGTTTGCGCATGGTAACACTGCGTCCTGGGCTTTAAATAATATTCTATTTCGAATATTAACGGTGCAATTTGCATACAGTAAACTATTAAAACACTTTTCAGTTGCAAATGTAAACCCAGATATCCTTTTATTTACCTAAAACTTACACATAGCGTAACTATTTAAAGCCCGAAACGCAATGTTACCATGCGAAAACACCACAGGCGGATGGACAGATGGAAAAAAAACAGAGTATAGCAAGACCCTTGACAAAATGTTCATTACTTAGCATCGCATTCCTAAAATCTCCACTCAGAATTTTCTCACAGGTGTGGTAAGATGTTTCTATTTAATACAATCACGACACTTAATACTGCATCACTTTACGACATCTATATATGATATATATATATATATATATATATATATATATATATATATATATATATACACACACACACAACACACACATATATATATATATATATATATATATAATATATATATATATATATAAACAAACAGTAATTTGCTTCTATTTAATACAATCACAATACTTAACCCTTAAACGCCGACTGGACGTATTTTACGTCGACATTTTTTGTCTCTCGGTGCCGACTGGACGTATTTTACGTCGACATACAAAAGTTTTTTTAAAAATTCGCGGAAAAATACTTTTAGGCCTACCAGCCAAAAACTCTTGAATCACGCGCCTTGGGGGATGCTGGAGTTCACGGATCAAGGTGTTGTTTTGTTTACAATCGTTACGCAGGCGCGCAAGCGCGAATTTCTTTCTTGCCGCACTAAAAAAGTATCTGTGACACATCTCGGAAATTATTTCGTCACTTTGACATAATTTTTGTACCATTTTAAATTAGCCGTTACATGGAGTATTATATATGAAATGTGCGCATTTTTATGAAGAATACAACAAAAAAATACTCATGATTGTAGCTTTTATCAGTTTTGAGATATTCTCATAAAATAACGATAAGTGCCAAAATTTCAACCTTCCGGTCAACTTTGACTCTATCGAAATGGGGTCGAAAAACGCAATTGTAAGCTAAACTCTAATATTTTTTACTAATATTCAATCATTTAATTAATTTTTCAACTAATTGGAAGTCTCTAGCACAATATTTTCGATTTTTATGGTGAATTTATGAAAAAACTTTTTTCCTTACGTCCGCGCGGTAACTCTTCCGAAAAAATCATACATGCGATTGTGGTAATGTTTGCACCATTTCAAATTAGCCGTTACATAAAGTTTTATATATGAAAATGTGCGCAATTTCATGCACATAACAACTAAAAACAACCCATGGTTGTAGCTTTTATCAATTTTGAAATATTTTCATATTAAAAAAGATAAGTGACAAATTTTCAACCTTCGGTCAACTTTGACTCTAACCGAAATGGTCGAAAAACGCAATTGTAAGCTAAACCGCTTATATTCTAGTAAATATTCAAGCATTTACCTTCAGTTTGCAACAAATTGGAAGTCTCTAGCACAATATTTCGATTTATGGGTGAATTTATGAAAAAAATAACATTTTCTTTACGTCCGCGCGGTAACTCTTCGAAAAAAATCATACGTGCGATTGTGGTAATGTTTGCAAAAACAATTTTAAATCAGCCGTTACAAAATAAAGTTTTATATATGAAAATGTGCGCAATTTCATGTAGAATACAACAATAAATAATTTAAGGTTGTTGCTTTTCTCATTTTAAAATATTTGCATATTAATCACGATAAATAGAAAAAAAACCACGTCGGTCGGTAACTTTGACTCTACCGAAATGGTCGAAAAACGCAATTGTAAGCTAAAACTCTTACAGTCTAGTAATATTCAGTCATTTATCTTCATCTTGAAACAAATTCGAAGTCTCTAGCACAATATTTAGATTTATGGTGAATTTTTAAAAAAAATCTTTCCTTCCCTCCGCGCGCGGATTCTCCGCCACAAATCTCCGAAATGCGTACGTTCCATTCTCGGAATATTTGCTCCGTTTCATATTAGGCATTTCATAGAGTTTTGTTTATATATGAAAATGTGCGCAATTTTATGTAAAATAAAACGAAAAATATGAAGGTTGTAGCTTTTTTTATTTCCGAAATAATTGCATATAAAAAAAATATATTATATAAAAAATTCGACATTTGGTCAACTTTACCTAGTCAGATATGTCGAAAACTGCATTTTTTAGTTAACTAATATTCTTACAGTATAGTAATATTCAATCATTTTTCTTCATTTTGAAAGAAATTGGAAGTCTCTAGAACAATATTTAGATTTATGGTGAATTTTTGAAAAAAAATTATTTGTTTATGTCCGTGCATTACGAATTCATGCATTATTTTGTGATAATATTTTCTCTGTGTTGCTTTTATCGTTTTACAATGTGTTATATACCAAAATGATCGCAATTTAGTGTAAATTACAACAAAAAAAGAAGTAACTCGTTACCTTTAACCGTTTGCGCACAGCGCGATTTGAATACAATTATATATGAAATTTCGTTTTGCGCTATCATATATCGCATTATTTTATATATGATAATGATATTTTTTTTTCATTTCTGATGGTTGCATACTAAACTTCAGCCAATGACAAAAAAAGGAGTCAAAAATGAACTCTTAATCTTGAAAACTAAGCGCGCTGTGATTTTTTTGAAAAAAAAATATATTTTTTTTCCGCTTCCGCTCTCACTCTGAAACACTTCCGCATACGGGAGACATTTTTTTTTTTCTTTTTTTACCGCTTCGGCGTTTAAGGGTTAACACTGTATCGCTTTACGAAATATCTCGTTCGGAATTGTCAACAAAATTTTAGCACCTGCAGTTTATGTTGTTCTTGAAATAAAACTTGTGATTAATTTACGATTTATACTGAATCACTTTCTCACTTGCTGTTATTCAAAACGATCCTACATCCTCAAGTACCCAAAATGACCCTACATCCTCAAGAACTCAAAATGATCCTACATCCTCAAGTACTATCTGCTGTCGTGTTTAGCCTTACTCATATTTCATTTCTTTTCGTGCACAAAGAACTGATCCTTGTAATACAGTTTGAACACTATACATTTCAATACAAGCAGATATAGTATACCGATAATAAGCAGTATACAGGAAGAATTGCTCTGCGCATTATTAACAATATGACTAATAACAGAAACCTCGGGTACTTCCACTGCAGGCAATGAAACGGCAATTTATATTTTCAAAATAGATTGTAGGTCAAGACTTCTTGAAATGCTTCACTGACAGAACAACAAAGAAAATTATACAATTCCTCGAACTAAGAGGTAAAAAAAGAAAAAAAGAAAATAAAAAAAGATTGCAGATGAAGTCCAGTTACAAATGGCAACACTGTCGAAGAAATAAATGTATTGCAACTGAAGGTAAGCGATAGCCGCTATAAGAAAGCGTTCCCCAAATACCAATCGCTTCCAAATTTCATCCGAATGGCTGACCATTCAACAGTCACCCAAAACTTCTCCGAGCTGAAATTGGTAAAACAGTTAGATTGCTAAGAAATGGGAACATAAACATACACATAGCAAAACGTACACAAAGGCGAACAAACCTGTGTACAAGATTAAGTATGTATATATCTATATATTATATAAACATGTATACACACACATTATATATATATAGTATATATATATATATGTATATATATATATATATATATGACGTACGGGTGAATACGGAGAGAAATAAAAACGGTCAATACCGTATAAATTAACTGCTAAATCGTGGATGAGTCTGCTTTGAATACAATTACCATTCATCTCTACACCGCATGCAAACTTGAACACCCTTGATTTAAAAGGCCCTATAATTATAATGCCGTCTTTTGCAACGAAACCTTTATATGTCTTTATCTACTGCTACCTCCTCACATTTCATAGATACACTCTTTAGCAATTTATTGCATCAGCAAACCATCACAAAACACACATACATCCTTTCACCATTAATGTTTACCAAATTCTAGGTATCAATATATATATGTGTGTGTGTGTGTGTGTATGTATATATATATATATATATATATATATATATATATATATATATATATATATACTTGATAAACCCTCATATAGCTACAATAATACAAATATGTAGTAAACAAACATGTATACTTATGGGTGTGCTTATATATATATATATATATATATATATATATATATATATATATATATATATGTATATATATATATATATGTATATATATATATGTATATGTATATAATATATATATATATATATATATATACACACACACACAAATACATTATACAAAAATATGACCCGATAAAATTTATATGTACAAGCGTATCTTTGTGTGTGTGTGTGTGTGAGAGAGAGAGAGAGAGAGAGAGAGAGAGAGAGAGAGAGAGAGAGAGAGAGTCCACTCCATTTGTAAGACTAGTCGCCAGCTACCAATATACAAAGAGGGGTAAGCTAGCATTGTTTGCCTAAACCTTTAGGCTTCCTGGAACGTTTTAGATAGATTTGGAAAAGATGCCTAGAATGGAGATCAGCCTGAATGGCCACCAATGTTACCAAGAACATGAACCTCGTTCCTTCCCTGCCATCCCCCCCCTCCCCCCCCCTTCTCTACTTACTTCTCCCCTTTCCCTCGGAGATAAAAAGACAGATATATAAGGAGAGAGAGAGAAGAGAGAGAGAGAGAGAGAGAGAGAGAGAGAGAGAGAGAGAGAGAGAGAGAGAGAGAGCTTTATAGCTACAGTAATTAGAAGAGACTATATATACTCATAAACTGAATACACATGATGAGTGTTTATGTCACTAAGGTTTGTAAAAGGATATGGGTGTAAAAAGACCCAGAGCTGTGGGGGCCTGGTATAAACAGAAAACCCGAGAAACATCCTGGTAATATGCGAGATGTACTAACACGTTTCAGAGTATCAGCCTTTTGCTACCAAAAAGATAAATGGAGCATTACTTGTTTAACAATCATCCCACCATAAGACTGAATTCTCAAGAAGTGAAATGTGGATGAGCTACCCAGGCATCTTGGGCTACATCATTCAGTTCATATTTGGCATTAAAACTGAAGTTAACATCACATATTCAATGTAACCATAATGATTCAATTCTTACTTCTGATTCACCTAATACAGGTAATTAAAAATAGGGAAAAAATAAGCAAAATTATCTCCCATTCAGAAACCAACAAAACAGACCCCTGAACTGAAGTTTACCTGTGAAGCGCTATTAATACACAAAGCGCTATTCACAATCGTCCGACATCCGAAAGATTTCTGAATTATGTACTCTACGCTTCACTGGTGGAGTTTCTTCACTTGAGGCTTTTTCTTACTTTTCCCTATTAAAAAATTCGTGTGCCCAAATGAAACACTAATAAACTGCATGAGATTTACTGACTCTGTTTACAGTTTGTACTCTGTACTGGATCCCATGTCTTCTTATAACCAAAATCAATACGGTAAAAAATGTTTGAACTTCAGAGGCACCTTGCAGAAAAATCTACTCACAAATTACACTCCCACATGCAATAAAAATCACCACTTCCTTCGGCAGCCTCTTTCCTTCTGTGCTCTAAAGTACTTCCAAATGGTCAGCATAAGCTGAAAACATTGTTACAGTTTCTACTTTTGACAGGTTCGAAATCAATTGACTACAATGTTTGTGATGCTCTTGGTCAAGATCTCGGATGAAAATTTCCAATGGGAGTAAGGAGTTCCTGAGTGGAGACCCCCCACACGTGTCTGTCCTTAGACCTTATCAACATGTGGTCATGCAGGGAGACTTTGGTGGCAAGAGTTGCCGTAGCATAATCTGTTGCAGGCAAAGGAGATGTCAACGAGAAAGACTACACAGATGCGTCTTTCATTATGGGAGAGGGATATTTCACTCATAAAAAGGGATATTTTTGACAATAATCACTCATAAAAAGGATTGAAAGAGATGATGACAGTGCACTATCAGATAAAGTGCGGGATCATAGTTTCCCGAAGACTTCTACGTTGATTTTTAAAAATTGTTAGTCGTGGTGAGCCGACACCCGAAGCTCAAGTTATCTTGAGCCAATGATTGTCATCATGGATGCCCCGAGGTATTAGAGTGTGAAAAACATGGCATTGCTGAATGAATTGGAGAAAAGCAAACTGCCTGTTAAATTAAGCACAAGAAAATTATGAAGACTGTTTCGTTCCGTGGCAAAGAAATAAACGTACGAGACGATCTACAAATATGATTTGAAGATATGCATTTTGAACGTTTGATTTCGTTTTGAAGGACATTCTTTGGAGGCAGGACACCATGAGTAGTGTGAAAGAGAAACCTCAGGTAATGATAATGGTACTCAAACAGTTTTGATGGGAATCAAGACACAAATGGTTTCCATTTACATATATCATAAAGGACAGACGAAAACATTTAGACAGCGTGCACACCAGCCTTTTTGCCAATGAGTGTGAAATGCAAGTCAAACATTTCAGAAGTGTGCAACATAATATTCCTGTTATTGATCGTCTTATATAGTGAAAATGACAGAGTTATATCTGGTCAACCAGCCGATGTCATCGAGAATGCTGAAACTGAAACGCATTTGGAGACTCACAATCAATTCATCCCCATGATTACGCGGATACTAATCCAAACGGATCTGAACAAATTAATCTGGCACCCATAAATGAAGCTCCCGGGCCATGCTGGTGAAACAGAGGAACTGAATGCAAACCACATAGAACAACTAACTACTGAGGACTCTCACGCCATACTTCTCGTTGCATCATCGGAACGGCATCCGAGGAAAATATTTGTTCACCGGATAGTAATCCTGTTGTAGCTTTGCCAAATGATAACGACCAGGTATTTTGTGATTACGTTGTGGAAGAAACAAAGCATTCCAAGCACAAACGACGAGGCGAAGACTCACGTAACACCGACGCTGCTTTCCTGACGAAACACTGATTGGTTTGATCATCTCCTCCAGAACTCGAAGTGATGTGCGAAACCAATAGGTGATTCACTGTTGCCCTCTTACAGTACTTCCAAATGCTGGCGTGTTGCAAGACAGTTGTTCTTCGATCGAAAACCAAGTAACAGCACATCGGAAGCGTAATAAAGATGATGATCTCCAGCTCGTCATCTGAGCGTTATGGAAAATGTACTTAATAAAAAAATTGAAAACAATGTAAAAGAAAAATGCTAAAAATTGTTAAGTAAAATCTTATACTAATACTCATTAAAACATCCATCCTTAATATCAATGGCATTAATGATAGAATGCAACAAGAGGTATATAATTCATTAAGCACTTTCAACTGCATAAATATTTAACAACATAATGCTAAGGATAAAAAAAATCTAGCTTTTTCTGTCCAACAACAATTTGTCTTCGAAGTGGAACTTGTATTCTCATAAAGGAAAAATTATATTTTGCAATAAAGCGAGCTGAAAAAAGTGAACATTGTAGAATATGTTCTGCAGACGGCGAGGTGTGTGGTAGTAAGACCCGGATCACTAATACCTATAATCTTCATGTCATAATCATACCAAGGAAAGGTAACAGCTTTGCGGAAAGGAACTGCCTCACTACTTACCTTATTACAAAGACAATACTATTATGGGGCTGACTGGAACTGTTTTGAGTCCTAGAGATATTTCTAATAACAATCAAATGTATCAAAATCACTTGAATTATTAGATTTACTGTTCATGATCTGTGGGTTTTTGCATATAAAAAAGAACCTAAGCGTACGTGAGTACGCACGAATCATGGTTCACGCATTGATAGATAGTATAACTAATCACTCAAGGACAATGCACTTTCATGCCAAGTACTGCCGGCGTCACTTCCCAATCATCTGCTGCAATTTACAATATCAAGCTTGATCTAAATACTAGTACTGAAAATTCATTTTGGAGTTCAAAACTAATTTATTAGAACATACTAGATTACAGAATAATTTAGGAGTTCGTGAAACTTGAAAAACACGAAAAGCAAATTCCACCATATCAATCAATACCTGTTGTAGCGATTTGGAGAATTCCGAAGTAAAACAACTGACAGAAGCTTGGAATTATACACAATTCTGAAGCAAAATAATAACTTAATGTGTCAGGAACAGCAGATTATCCAGAAATCAAGATATTAAAAGACAAAATAAACAATCTCAAATCTAAAGTATCGAAAGTGGTTAAAATATGATCCGGAATTCAAGAGTGGGAAGAGGAAGGAAAAAAAAACACCTCCTTACATTTTTAGGCAGCCATGAACAGTATATATAAGAAAGTAACAGGAAAACTAACTGCAGGATATTAAATTCTGATTCTTAATGAAGGTATTCATTTTACTAATACCTAGCCATTCAACTTTACGAGTTTAATTATTAGAAATCTTATCTTTTTATAAAAAGTTGTGATGCAACTTGGCCAAAAAAAAAAATCCCCAATTAATTTAAACACACTTGACAGATTTTTGGTAAGGCTATATCCTTCAAAGAGATATGTAATATAATTCATTATCATGCTAACAATAAACGCCTTGTAACAGATGGAATTCCAATAGATTTCCAAATTTCCTTAAATCCAAGTGTTGCATTAATAAGTTATCAAACATTAAGTGTTAAAATGCAGATATTTGATTTTCGCAATTTTCTTGAGATAGATAACACAGATGCTGGTGATGATTTTAATGCGCTAAGATTTACTTTGTCTGTTCATAGGGTGCTTACACACGGAGAATTGACATGGTAACAAACAGTGCTACCAGATATTGATGTCGAGTATAAAGTTCCAAACTGATGCCATCGGTCAAAATGTGGAGTTTTAACTCTTCACCCGAACATTAGTGTTGTGGTCTTCAAAACGTTTTTTCTTTGCAACAGACTGATTTTATGCATCACTTTGTCGATGGTTTTGTTGCCCAGAAGCAACCAGCTGAAAACTTTGTGCACAGGGACATCATTTAATTTTTCCTGGGGGGAGGAGGGGGGGGGAGGACGGAGAGGAGGAGGAGGAGGAGGAGGAAGGTTTATTTGAGGACCCCGAGAAAATTTTTAGAAATATCAACAAAATAGGGGCAATTTGAAGCCACTTGTAAAGCAAGTTTGAAGAATTTTTATTCCTTAAAAATGGCTGTACATCAAATTTTGAGATAATAAATGAAGATGAAAAGGTAGTGAAAATTTCTAAACAAATAAAGTTATGAACTATAGTACTGGTCATAGACTATCTGCAATTTAACATTTTGCATTCAATGTAGTTCACTACCTACAGCACAAGGGTCATTCAGGAAAACAAGAAAAGTTGATGTGAACAGGAAGATCTTAAGCTTGGGAAAATGTGTAGAGGTAAAATGGTACGTAATTTTAACAAAGTTCCTCTAAGGAAATTTCAAAATCAACACCTGCCTCATGTATTTCAAATATCTACTGCATTGGCGGATACCTCCTTGATATAATTTTGCAAATTTATTAGCCAGTAAGTCATAGTTGAGATTTCTAACAAGCTCCTTTTCTGAGGCCATGAGAAGCAAGTCATTCAAGCGCTCATTTTTCATGGTAGTTCGTGGGTACATCTTCACTAAACTAAACACTGAAAACAGTCGTTCATCGCTGGCAGTGGCTACTGGAAGTGATGCGAATTTTAACGATTTTAACAATTTCTAAGTAGGCACATTCAAATGGTTTGAGTTCATCATACAATTCAAACTAATTCTTATGCTTTTCATTCTTAGTTAGAAAGTGATGACTCTTTGCTACAAAAATTTGGGTATTTAGAATGATTTCATCTGTGTGTATCTTTATAAAACTGTAGTATGCTAGACAGTTTTTTATCATTTAAAAAGTCGCTAGAATTACAGTCAAGTGCATTCATCACTGCATCAGTGGCATATTAGGAGTGAATCTATCCATCAGAGAGAAATCTGTCTAATATGTCACAATAGACTCTTTTGAATGATACCTGAAGAGCAAGACTTGTATTGTCCTCACTCATCCCTGCAGTTGAATCAGTTAAAAAGTCTTTTAACTTGGATGAGATCTTTTGGATCCTCTTGGGTCTGCCTACTTGACTGGAGTCTTTCAAGTTTGTATCAATCTCATATACAGCACCTGCAGTTCTTTCATTGTTGACTGTATGAGAGAGCAAGCTTCAGATAGCAATAATTTCTTTGCTTGTAGCTGGTCTGACAAGCTGTTGGTAACTTCCAAGACTTGTCTTGCAACATGAAGGCTCACTACAAACTTGAAAGACAGCAACTGATTGCAAAGTCCACTTGCTACAGTTGCAGGTTCTGAATCAGAGCTCTCTTCAACTTTGTGAAGCACTGCTAACAAACTTACCGATAATAGTAAGACCATCTTGTAATAGCAGGTCTTTCTGTCAAAACTTGCAGGTCTTGTGCTTTCTGTGCCTCATTGAGAAGATAATACCTTTTATTACTGTTAGTTATGAATGTGTAACTATTATATGTTATGTATTATTTATATTGTTCCGAACATGTTAAAAATAACTAATTTAAATTAATCCCTCTCTATCTGCACTTCAACTTTATAATATATATATATATATATATATATATATATATATATATAATATATATGATATATATATATATATATAATATAGATTTTTTCCTATCGCTGATTTCGAGGCCCCCAGAAAGCTTGGAGGGGCCGAGCGCTCCTCACCCCCCCCCCCCCACCCCCCCCCCCCCACCAAAAGAAAATGTGTACAAAGATTTTTGATCTCTCTGTGTGGAAGAAAAGAATTTCTATTGGTTTCTGAATTTGTTCAAGATGTGGCACTCCCAGTTAGTCCGTCGTGATCGTTTCTGACGTCATCAGTACACCCTTAATTTTGTTATTGTTATCTGGTAAGTGTTTGTTCGACGAACACTGTTCGACCGAGTGTACGCACCCGTCTCTGCTGTTGACATCATTGGTACACTTTGAAATAAGTGTGTGCAGCACGTAGATAATATACCCTCTTTTTTTTTAAGCTATCTAATGTAAAATCTGTGCGCATAGCTATTACAAGGCTCAAATTATTGAATGTATTGCTGGTATTAAGTATTTTCATGGTTTCTCTTAATCTGACCATCCACAAGATCATTCCCCAGAATTATAGTTGAATTTATGTAATTCCCCATTAACAATTTCTGTTTTTCAATCATGATGTTCACTCCTCCTCAACAGAAAACAAGAACGAACAATTTTAAAAAACACTAATTTCCACGAGACATGATTAATGAAGAATGTAACGACCCCACGCGGACCCCACTAACATAAGGTTTATTTCCTGTTTGGCTTTGAAAGATATGCAACCCAGTGGAACCCTGAAAGAACAACAATTCTGAGATTATTTCTCTCCCATGCCGTGCCATATATACAATAATAATGGATCCTCTCCTTAATATTATTCTCTCTTCGCCCACAATCGGAACGAATGAAAAGAATCCCTTATCAAGTACTACAATGGAAACACGATAAGAGTCTAAATGAGCAGACACGCCGAATGGACCTGACATTGGTTATAATAT
>NC_061090.1:41268585-41323585 GCF_015104395.2 Macrobrachium nipponense
TCCATTTATTTTGTCTTGAAATTCTTATGAACTTCCACCTTTAAACTGGGTAGTAGGAACGAGTCTTTATCTTTAAAAAGGCACTTGTAACTTTCGTAAGTCGGTAACTTGGACTTAGAGTTTAACTTCGTCTATGAGCACTCGTGAATGATTTATGGAAGTTCACAAATCACTAGGACCCTTCAGAGTTCACTTCCACTATATCTCACACTGCCGCTGTTCGTGCCTTCTCTTCACTTCAACTGCCTCTCCCCTCGGCTCGGCCCTCGGAGTCTTCGTTTATATGGTCTTTCATTCGAGGCCGCGTTTGGTATAACTTCTCACTTTGCGTCTGTATAGGCTCCCTTTTTCATTATTGCTTCAGGTTTGACTTTTCTATATGTTTCGTTCAACGGTTGTTATTCGAGTACTGCAACGGCTTTCAATAGGTTACTGGGCGAGGTCAAACTCTGACCTCTGTTGACTAACTCACTAACGCTTCTGGCTGCGCCCTTCGCCCTGTACAGTATGGGATAAACACATTAATTAGTGCAGGCGGAGGTCGGTTTGTGCCCGAGTCGTTATCGCCTCTTTTTTGTTTTTCTCTACGACATTAGCAATAATTTGATGTGCCCTTCTTCGTTTATTAAGATATTTAGTTTACTACATTACCGACACCGATTCTATTGTGTGTGTGTGTGTATAAATACACGTGTGTATGTATGTGTGTATGTATGTATGTATGTGTATATATATATATATATATGTGTGTGTGTGTGTGTGTGTACACACACACACTTTCTCTTATACAATTATGGTAATTTTTGAGTGCATATGGCTTTCTCTTTGTGCTGCTGTCTGCCGGAGTTCGGTAAAAAGCCATTTTTATACACTTTTCATTTAACATTATTTTTATTTTTTTACTGGTCTTCCTTTTATTCTTATATCTTAGACAGAAAGCTGCAAGCACTCGAAAATTTATGCCACAAAATTATTAGTGCTGAATTTCCGCTGATATTCAATCATAATCTCTCTCTCTCTCTCTCTCTCTCTCTCTCCGTCTCTCTCTCTCTCTCTCTCTCTCTCTTTATATATATATATATGTGTGTGTGTGTGTGTGTGTGTGTTTAATATGTATATACGATGCCTTTTCACAAACAAATTTCAAAATACATGAAATCAAATAACCACATTAGTTAAAAAAATGTGAAAGCATATTCAACATCGGCACACTAACAATGACCAAACTGTGGATCCAGATTTGGTATGGCCCAGGTCATTTTCCAAGCCCAAAAATACAACCACAGCCTTGAAAAGTCTCTCAAATACCACGCATTACCACCCTCAACTCAAGTGCCAGAGGGGACATTTCTGCAGAAAGCCAGGCCACTTAAGAATTCGGCCAATTCTTTCCCAATGCTACATAGTAAAGATATGAAAAAACTCCTTTGATGTTCAATGGAATCCTTTTTCAAAAGCCACAAACAGACTCACCCACGAGAGCAGCCAAGTTATCAGACTCTTTCTTTTTCTGCAAAAACAAAGGTAAATTTAGAGCAATGCAAATTACTGGAACGCATCACTTTGCCAAGCCATGTCTCTTTTATCCTCTAAACTCTTCACTGTGCAGCATAAAATCTCTAGTACCTAGGGCAACGTTGCACATTACAACCAATAAAAAAACATTTTCAAGCACTTCTGTCAAGAGACAGAGTTTCCTTCACCCCTCTTAAAATACTATAACGTTCGGGAAACCATTGAATAACCATTAAAAAATAAGTATTGCGCCCACTATCAAAATATTCCCTACGTCAACATCACCACGAATATCCTTTGGGACTTTATTTATATAGAAATATCCCTCCTGCGAAGTATGCTCAAAATAGTGGGAACTCAATTCTTTGTCGCGAGACTAACTAATTTACTTTCACTCGTATCTGCCAATTACAGGGGTACCGGTAAGAACAAATTTACAAGGGGGTACTGGAAAGGAAAATATATAGAAGCAACAAAACTTCTGTTCAGAGTTTTCAAACATGCAGTTTCTAAGGCAAAGGTTTGAAAGCCAGGTAACTATGAAACTGTGAGAGACGCTGATAGGAAACTAGTATAAAAATCTATAATATCTATCAGCTACACACCTTCAGTCTGTAAATGCAATGTGTCTGACAGAAACCCAAAGTACATGCACATAAATACATACACGCATACGAACACACAACGGGGACCCATAGAAGAAAAAGTTTTCAATTTGTCGAAATATTTCAACGCTAATAGAAGCCGACCTCATATCCATGGTTACAGATGCAGCAGTATCGCGAATCCATGAAAATATGTGCAAACACTTCAATGACAAGCACGGGACAAAAGAATCCCTGTGTCACTAACAAACGTTACTTTACATAAATGTAGAGAGAGAAAAAAAGCAAATGATGACACAGCAGCAGCAGGGGAGAGAGAGAGAGAGAGAGAGAGAGAGAGAACGGAAATAGAATGTCGTAGATTTGAAGAAGAAATACATACAAGGAGCAGAAAAATGAAGATTCTAAAAACCTAAATAAGGACGATTTACACAATAAAGGACCTGAAATTATTATTGCATAAAAGTAGAAAACTTCAAAGGAATAAAACTGTAGAAGATTCAGAAAGTCTGGCGTAGTTCGATTACACATTGTTGTGATAAAATGTGATCAAACTAAATAGGTTGGTGCAAACCAAAGTAGGGAGGGAAAAAATCAACACAAAACAAGAAAAAGAAGCCCGTGGTAACAGCGCTCAAATAAACAGAATTGATGATTGGCAAAAACCGCAAATTCATATGGCACAGACAAAATAGCTTACTTGATATTACATCAATTCTAAAAACCTATACTATCATAACACTGAAAGTATGAGTATCCACTTTCCTCTTGAAAGATTATATTTTCAGCTCTCCATATATCAAGTGGGAGGAGGCTTAATGTACTAAAATCTTGGGTGCAAGCACGAAAACCAACAGTCGAAGTGCATCTAGGATCAGACTTACAAATATTTTGAACTTGAATATCGAAGGCTTGATAAATCATAAAATGTACTTTAAGAATCACTACTTTTGACAAGGTGCCAAAACAACTCGGACAATACGGGGCAATCCTATCCGGAGATGCAACACCTTTTACTGATCTTGCAACTCCATTTAATACATTTTGCAGCTGACCAACTTGTATCTAGAATAGCCTGATAAATCATAACACATTTTAATGATCATTCTAATTTTGACAGGCTGCCAAAACAAGTCAAACACGGGGATATCTATTCAGAGATGCAACATCTTTTACTAATCTTGCAGCTCCATTTAATACATTCTGCACCATCCCAACTTGGATCTTCGATAGATTATGATACACAAGATCGGCAACAGTCCACTCCATTAACGACACAAAAAAGTTTGAACTTTATCCCCAAGCCTCTGCTTTTTTTTGAAAGAAAACAACATTGGACATGACACACTTGTTTGGGGCACCTCTTTTTTCTGTGTTTCATTAGATTTTTAAGTTTCCAATCTGTGCACTATATTTTCTGCCATGCATGTAGTCTTTCAGATATTCAAAGGTTTCACCAACAATTCCAATGGACTGTAAATCAATTAGAAGTAGTTCATGCACACGCATATCAAAAGCCACACAAGTTAGATGAAGATACTACATTGGCCTCCATCATTTTAATAGATCATTCACTACAAAGAATAGGTTAGTTTCTGGAAAATACCAGCCATCTTTAACCTGACTAACTAACCGACTAAGCATATTGACCCTTTCCAGGTGGATACATAGTAAATAAAATCATGTATGTATGCTTGGATAATCAAAATTGACTTTATAAGAGCCACTTTCTAATATATACAGAACTTGAGCTCAGAAATACTGATATTTGGAACTTTCACCATTATATTAACAGGGCATAAAATATTTTCCACTTCAAAAAATTAAGATAATGGCACAGGTTCAACGACAGTTTGTTGTCTTTATTTTTTACTAATCCTACGAAGATCTTCAATAATTATAATATTAAATACCAATAGTCTTACACTGGCATTAGGTCCAATACTATTTTACTTTGGAGTTTCAAAAGTGAGAATGAACTCAGATTTTCCCTACAAATTTGGAGAAAAATATCAGCTAAATCTTGGTCTTAGAGTTAAGGTGCATCACCTCAACATTACCAGTTACTCTATTGAGTTTTCAGAGTATAATATTGAGTCCACACTCTTATTATCGAAAAGGACCTCTAACGGTTCTTTACTATAATACATTTTCAAGAAGTTTCAGTATTTAATTTTTGCCAATTGTCCTTTGTGTCTTTTTCCCCATTTTTATATCAAAGTCTCACCATTTAACGGAGTAATCTGTCCTTTGGAACCGTCTACAATATTTAGCTGAGTAATACAAAGGTTATTGCATTATTGCCCACTAAATCTGACTGATAACTGAAGTCTAGCTTACATCACTTCAAGCTGCTTACTCACATCAAACTGCACATCAATTTGCTGCCAGTACGTTAAATGGTGGGTGTTCTGGATCAATGGGCCTAACCTTAATGTGTTCCATCTTTCAAAAAATCTTATATTTCAATCTATATATCTGTCTGTTGAAATGCAACGCCATCCTATTTCCACAGTAATTTGACTAGGCAATAAACCTACCACTAATGAAGTTTCCCACAAATGACTTTTTGCGTCCTATAATTACAGCAAGTCTGCTACTTCTATTAGGTTACTCTGCCATCCCTTACCACTGAAGAATTACTTACCCAATTCTCTCCCACCTGTCGAATTACTCTTTCATCCCTCTCCACAAATTTTAATCCTTAAGTTCGTTTCCATACTTTAATTACGAGTGTCATCCAAGTTCATTAGTCAACCAACACTCACTGATCATTACTTATAAACTGTAGAGCATCCTGATCTTAACCATGGGAGAAATGTGTAGACAGGCTTACTCTACTATCTACTCTACAGAAATATAAAGCCATCCTCCTATGTGCCCCACGAACTCCTGCTGCACCTTGGTTTAACTAATAGGGTTGGCAACCACTCACGAAGCATCCTCAGTATCACTGGTGCCACATGCATCACGTGGTCTCCAGGTGATATTCAGTACTGTAACTGTAAGAACTTTTCTGTCCATACACTGCATCAAAAGCAGATTAAATCTCAACAAGAAATCAATGTACTCTAGAAAACTGTGCATGAATTGACCTTTAAACTTTAACGATTTACCTTCTATTGAGTTACTCATTCACCTTTTAATTTCATAATCTACAAATACATTCAACATTGCTAATGTGTATTATTTGTGCATTGTTTGAACCATATCATCATTCTTATTTTTTGCTGTAGAAGAAAAGTAAGAGCATATTTAGAATCCTCATAAAAGGTTCTATCAGATTAAGGTTTTCTCTTTTCTCTACAACTAGTATTACAGAAGTTAATATGGCTGGATATCCTGATCAAATTAGCACCCGGTGAACAACCATCTCCAATAAAATCTACATGTATGGTCCGACTTTGGTTCAATTCGGTTCAGTAGCTTCACTGTCTATAGCAAACATACACATACATATACATACATACATAGTCCAAAATTTAGTGTGTGTGTGTGTGTGTGTTCGTGTGTGTGTTCCAGCATGACTCTGAAATTCATTGGGCAATTTCAACCAAACTTAGTATACATATGACTTACCATCTACAGAAGAATACTGTGGGGGGAAGATATCACTGCCACCAAAGGGTGGGGTGTGGGAAGGTGGTTAAATATAAAAATAACTGAAAATGGCTGATACTAGCGTTAAATCCATAGTTTTCGAGGGGGTGGGAAGGGGGTGACAAGTAAAATTAACAGAAAACAACATATATTAGTATCTAATCCATAGTTTTTGAGGTCACTGAGATTAATAATGACACTCCTGATGCCCTGTAAGTCAAAGTTCAGCCCAGATATGAAGGGGGGTGGTGAAATGGGGAGGGAAGGGGTGAAATGTAAAAAAATAACTGAAAACGACAGATATTAATGCCTAATTCATTGTTTTCGTGGTCATTGAGATGAATGGTGACACTCACAATGCCCTTTAAGTCCAAGTTTAGCTCCATTAGGAAGGGTGGTGAGCAGGTGTGGGAAGGGGGTGACATGTAAAAATAACAGAAAATGCCAGATCTTAATGTCTAATCCACAGTTTCTGAGGTTGCTATGATGAGTAGTAATGCTCCTGGTGCCCTTTTGAGTCAAGTTCAGCCCTGATAGAAAGGTGGCAACATGTAAAAATAACCAAAAACTACAAATATTACTGTCTAAGCCATAGTTTTCGAGGTCGCTGAAATAAAGTCAATCCCGATGCCCTTTAACCCCCACAGTCAGGGCTAGATTTAAGATGGCCAATTTCAAAGAAAAACTAAACATCAATGGAGAAAAGAAGATATGTATATTCACATGGTATAAGAAATCTGTACATTCTACGGGAAGTTGTAAGTGAATATTTTCCACCCATGCATGCCTCTTTTCCCTATGACAGTCGTAAAAAATATGCTAATTTCAGGTTAAATGTGTTCTTTCTAATATTTTTTATTTTATTTTGTGAAGTTGAAATTAGAGCTCAAACAATATCTAAAACACAAAAAATAAAACCGGGAACAAATTCCTAGCATATTTATTGTAAAATATTTACGATGTATCCTTGGATGGTAATTTGTGACATTTCCCCTTACTACTTCGAGCAAGACTGAGGGCTACTCAGCTCACTCACACTCTTATAGGGTGTTCTTAAGAGTTGCCAATAGTGATATATGGAACTAGGAATATTTTTCCCTGTAAAATTCATTCAAACTGTATGGCGCCAAATCTTGATCGTATATCTACAATACCCGTCTACTACCCTGAAGCTATATGTGATTGTATATACGATAACTGAGCTGTGGGGGTTAAGTCCAAGTTCAGCCCTGATAGGACGGGGTGGGGGGGAGGGGGGCTGGGGGGAAGAGGAGAAGGGATCGGAGGTATATGTAAAAATAACCAAAACCGACAGATATTAGTGTCTTATCCAACCAAAAACGACAGATATTAGTGTCTTATCCAAAGTTTTTTGAGGTTGCCAACATGAATAGTGACACTCCAGATGCCCTTTAATTAAGTTAAGTTAAGTCCTGATAAGAAGGCGGTGACATGTAAAAATTACTGAAAACTGCAAATATTACTGTCTAATCCACAGTTTTCGAGGTCACTGAGATGAACAGTGACATCTGCAATGCCCTTCAAATGCAGGTTCAGCTCCAATAAGAAGGGGGGTGAGGTGTGGAGGGTGCCATGTAAAAAAATAACATAAAATGACAGATATTAGTGGCTACTCCATGGTTTTTCAGGTAGCTGAGATAAATAGAGATGCTCCATATGCAATGTAGGTTCAAGATCAGCCCCAATGGGTTGGGGGGGGGTTATATATGTAAAAATAATTTTAAAAAACGACATATATGCCTGTCTACAGTTTTTGAGGTTGCTGAGATGAATATGATACTCCCTATACCCTCTAAGTAAAGTTCAGACCCAAAAGGAAGTTGGTGATATGTAAAATTAACTGAAAAACGAGAAGTATTACCTTCTAATCCATAGGTTTTGAAGTTGTTGAGATGAACAGTGACACTTGCAATGCCCTTTAAGTCAAAGTTCAGTCCCTACGGGGGGACATAAAAATAACCAAAAACGACAGATAATACTGTCTAATCCATAGTTTTAGAGATTGGTGAGATGAATAGTGACACTTCTGATGCCCTTTAGGGTTAAATTCAGCCCCGATAGAAAGGGGGGTGAGACAGGATGACGTGTAAATAAAAAAAAGAAAAAAAAAATTAAAATGCCATTTATTAATGTTTAATTCATAGTTTTAGAAGTCACTGAGATGAACAGTGACACTCCTGATGCCCTTTAAGTCAAAGTTCAGTCCCAATAAGCTGGAGGTGAGAAGAGGTGGGAAAGTGGCATCGTAAAAATAACCGAAAATAACTGATATTAGTGACTAATCCATAGTTTTTGAGTTTGCCGAGATGAATTGTCCATAGTTTTCAAGGTTGCTGATATGAATAGTGACATTCCCAATGCCCTGTAGGTCTAAATCTAGCCCTGATAGGAAGGTGGGTGAGAAGCAATGAAAAATAAAATATAAAATATGGCAGATATCAGTGTCTAATCCAAAATCTAATTCATAATTTTTGATGCTGCTAGGATGAAGAGACGTTCCTGATGCCCTTTAATTAAAGTCCAAGTTCAGTCCCAACAGGAACGAGGGGTGATAAGTGGTGAAATATAAAATGTTAAAAAATGCTGGGCATTGTACCTGAAGCAACTATCTTAACAGGAAAGGGAGGGAGAGATGAGAGAGACAGAATTAACTAGTTGTCTTTCAGTTTTCCCAGGTAGCACAAGGTTGGTCAACTAGAATAATATATATATATATATATATATATATATATATTATATATATATATATATATATTGTAACGTGCACACGAGATGCACGTTGAAGCTCTTAGCATTAATAAATCACATAAAATAAGTACAATATTTTTCATCACCCCCCATAAGTATCTACTAGACCACCCGCATCAACTCACAAAAGCTGTGTCTTCCCCTTTCCTTGACATTTAACAATTCGACACTCCACTTATCCTACTTCACTCCACCCATGAAAAAACTCCACCTCTCATATAGCTAAATGACTCCCATTGTCCTATTTTTCCACACTTGGTGTTGTCCTACATATTTCTTTCCAGACCAGCCCAAAAAGAAGCCAGTGCCAAGATGCAAAAACAAGCGACAAGGGAGAAAGAGGAAGAGAGCAGAGAAATCTCTCTCTGATCGTCATTCACCTAGCAGACATAGTTCTGTGCAAACGGGTGGCAGAGACCTTATCACTATCTGGGGATCGAGACAATCCAACCGCCCAACCCCCCGACAAGCTCCTTTCCCCATGCCTGGCGCTCTACTCAAGACACAATTTGTCTCAAACCAGGTACATTTGGATTTGAAATTTGCTCGACTCACCATTCTTTTACTTACTTAATTACTGTCTGCTCTCATATATATATAACTCAAATCCCCCTTTCATCTCCTTCAGAGAATAAGGGAAGTGAGAAAATATTTGTGACTTGTAACTAGAAGTGTTCATTTATATTGCTAACTCATAACAGTGTTAAGTGACTTACATTCTCTGCATTACACAAAATCCCAATTATATTAATCGTGTTTATTGGTCGAGAATTACAGTGCATCCTTAATTAGCAGAATTAAGCGACACAAGAAGTTGTATACCACCTCTCACGTGTTCCAGGTGCCAGTGTCAATCACCTATCCCAAATCCCAAAGTGTCAAGAATGAAGAACTGCTGATGACATTTTTTTGTATGATTTGCCATAACTGTACAAGTCTCTCATTTTTGAAAATGCCGAGTTCTTCAAAAAGGGGATGTATATTTTACTGGGGTTTCATAGTGGCACTAATTGCTTTGTAAATTAACGTAACCTCAGTGCCACGGAGCTAGAGCCTTTAGCTCCTGTATAATTACTTCTGATCTACATAATAATAATCTTAGTTAAGTGTAACTTTGCATTTTTCCCTTAAATCCATCAGTTTTTATATCTTTTTCACCCTTTTCTATATATTACTTGCGTGGCATCCATTCTTGGCTGATGTCAGTTAATTTTAGAGTAAAGGATAAACTTCACACAGCCACACACGTAATAATATATATATCTTAAGGCACTGGTTAGATGTGAAAATGGATATATTGAAATAAATGGTGTTGATAACCTCAGCTCTTGCCAGTTAGAAACAGTTAGAAACAGATGCAAAACAGTGAATTCCTTAGGTGAGGTGAGACATGAGCCAAAAAACATGCCATGTGCAGGAATGAGATTGCGAGCGCATTCTAGAGATATGAGGTAAACCACAAGGAAAGGTTACTTCAGGTCGTTTCAGGTCACTAAGTATGTGCGCTAGGTGATCGTGTACATGGGAAAATGGACACGCACAGAATAGTCTAGTCTAGCATGCGTACGTTCATGTGTTCAGTAGCATGTGTGTATCCTTGCGTCTGTCAGTCAGTGTACATATGTATGTTTGTTAGACGAAATAGATAGGATAAAAAACCTCTAGCGACGTGATTAAGACACATTACCTGATATTGATTGTGTGTAGAAACACGCCGCAGAGGAAGGCGTTTGGAACTCCATTATAAGGTACAGTGAAAGACTTTGAAAAGTTATATATCTTTTGTAGTGACATTAGGCTCAGCTTCTTCGTTGGAAGAGTAATAGTAATTTGATTAGTTTTCTTTGGGATTTTCTTTAATACATTTTCTTACATCTTTATGCTAACTAACTGGGAAAATAAAGGTTATAGTTTTGTAGATCAGGGGTTTGAATTCACCTAAAGACTTAATGATGATTTTCAGCTAGCTACAGAGGTGACAAATAAAGGGGACTATCACAACAAACGTAGGTTACATTTCTGTTAGGAGCTCTCTCCCTTTTTTGAAACGAGGGTCATTTTGATACTCGTAATATATATATATATATATATATATATATATATATGATATATATATATATATATATATATTATATATATAATTGCAAGAAATTGTAAATAACAAATCCCAATCTCATCATGTACAGAAATCTCTTTTATTTACTGACGTTTTAGCTTGTATTCCAATATTCCGCATGTGAACAAAGCAGCATACAACGGGGCATTACTGGCAAACGCTTATCTGGAGTTTAATGATAATTCTAAATGCCATCTAATACTTGTAGTTCCAAACAGACTTGAGAAAACTCGTCAGTTCACATTGAAGCAAACAATAGTTGCATTCTAACCAACAAAAATAAATGAAACTAAATGAAACTTTTGTGCTTTCTCTACGAATGATGCAATAACTTAGAAGAGAGAGAGAGAGAGAGAGAGAGAGAGAGAGAGAGAGAGAGAGAGTCGTCAAGGCTCGTGTGACACCATTCCGGCCACTGGGGTCTTACCGGCGACAAGACTCCCTTGGGCTACTCACATAACATGCAAATAGCCTTAATCTACACCTACCCTTATGACTTCCTAAGTCTAGGCCTAAAGGTGTGCATTATTTTTGGGGATGGGACGGAAAGTAGGCCTAAAGTTATTCTCTTCCCTTTTCAGACATATATTTCAATATGCTAATAGCGGAACTCTAACGAAGCAACCCTCCTACAATCGCATTGCATCTTCCATATGAAGTACATATCATACCTCTATCAAAAACACGTCACACTAGCTAGCTACGGCTGGACATGAAAAGTTAATCGTCTTAAGTAGGTATGATAAGGGAATTCTGGTATTCTGATTCGTAGATGATAAAAACAGCACTTGGTATGCAAACTTCCGGAAAAACCTATGTAAAACCACTTCTGAAAGTAATATATATTGCTTCGATAGGGATTAATCATCATTGCTACAATTCACCTTCATCATGCAATAACTAGTAATATATACTTGAAACTGTTTATAAATATTAAATATGAATGGCCAAAAATCCAGTAAGAGCATTTTAACACAATATAAAACTATACTATGAATAACAGTGAAATATATATAGCAATCTTCTACATTAATGCCACGTTAAATTGCCAGTACTTTATAGCAAATCTTATTAAAGCTACAGACAGTGACATAGTCACCCACTAAATGCTTAATGTTTAAGTTTCGTTTAGTCAAAATATGAAAAAAAAAAAAAAAAAAAAAAAGCTGCGCTTCCAGTAGAGCAAGATGACAAAAATGAAAATAGAGGGGCATAATGAAGAACAGAAACATACAGTGGCTTTCCATGAGGTAGGTTTACAATAATGACCAGTGTCCATGCTAAGAGATATAAGAATAATTGGAATAAATACTGTACATATTTACTTTTCACGCGCACATAACACAAATATGTCATGGAGAGGCATCTACAAAAACAGGGCAACTCGAACTTTTGGGAGCAATTTGTTTCCGAACTCAAAAGCTATGAGGTTTAGTTCTTAGGACAATATTACAAATGGAAAAGAAAAAGCAAGAAAATCCTAGAAAAGCTCAGTAGAATTATATCTCACGAGTAATGCAATGGAAAATATGAAGGTAGTAGCCTCCAATTTTAATTAACGAAATACAGCAAGGCCTTTTCATGTTGTAGAAAAAAATTACTTAGAATTCACTACCTTCGTTTACTTTTTCGTGACAAATTATAATAGACCAGACCAAAAAATTAAGAGCAAGAAAAGTGGCTGATCACTGATAAAATATAGAGAGAGAGAGAGAGAGAGAGAGAGAGGGGGGGGAGAGAGAGAGAGAGAGAGAAGTTTTTTAAGTCCAGGGATGTCAGAACATAGAGGCCAATGAATTTTACCTCCAAACATCACTTTTACAGAGCTGAAACTTATATATACGCATGGAAATTTTACTATAATATGAATGAATTAAATAACTATCAATTAGTACACTCCTCACAAAAAAAAAAAAAAAAAAAAAAAAAATCGCTTGCGATCACATTAAAATTGCGTTTCCTATACAAACCGGGATTTCAATATAGTAAGTTATAATTAAAAATTAACTAACTTGACCATTTTACCTGAGTCAGCCCATGAATGTAATAAACCATTTCTGGTTAAATATTGTGTTTAATTATCTAAAAATAATAATTTACTATTGTATACTGTTGGCAAATTTACATATTATGTACATATATAAGTCATATCACATTTCCGTGATTCATATACATATATCGAACTACAATGTCCTTTAATATCTAATTCGCTCTAGCTCGGAATTAATATATTTTTTTTCATATATGCTTAACCGAAGGAGAATTTTTTTCTCGATAATAGACTTGCCTGGACCAGGGTGCGAACCCATGGATCCTTTCAAATCCAGGAACGTCAGTGAAGCCTTTACGTAACTACTACACCACCGCGAGAGGTGGTGTAGTAGGTAAAAGCTTCACTGACGTTCCTGGATTTGAAAGGATCCATGGGTTCGCGCCCTGGTCCGAGGCAAGTCTATTATCGAGAAAAAATTCTCCTTCGGTAAGCATATATGAAAATATATTAATTCCGAGGTAGAACGAATTAGATATTAAACGAACATTGTAGCTCGATATATGTACATATATGTGTCTATATATACATATACATCATATACATACATACATACATACATACATCATACATATATAGTATATATATATATATATATATATATATATATATATATATATATATATACATCAGTGCGAGGGTGACCAGGGAAACCAATTAATTCCTCAACATATTGCTTTATTTCCGACGTTTCGTAATAATTACTTTATTACATCTTCAGGGATCTGTTGAATAATGAATAAATTACTAAAAACGTTACTGTAAAAACTTAAAATTTCATAAGAAAATTAAACTTCAATACATTAAAATTTCATAAGAAAATTAAAATTCAACACATTACATCTAAAAAAAAAAACAGATAAAAGACACACACATACAAAAGAACCAAAGGCCGCTGACAACCTTATGGTGGAGAGAACAAAATACAGAATGCTTACAAAGACAGTTAACTTAGGTAAAGTTGAGTAGAGGAGGTTTGAGTATTTAACTGTGGGACTAGTTGTTTAATAAACAATGACTCAAGTATAGGCAATTCGTGAGGATTAGCTGTTTGGCCTATTATACTAAAATCACTTCTTTCGATGTAAGTTTTACAGATTTTGGAATGAGCTCTGATATTAGAATGTTCTGGGTTGGAGAGCCTACAACCAGTACGAAAGCTAAGAAATTAGAAAAAGCGAAACTTGATTTGGAATTCTTACAGTATTGTCAATGTAACGGAATTGTCCCCTAATTTTGTAAATTTAAGTTGTATAAAGTCCTCTTTATACCAATCACATTTTACAAAGAAGCTACTAACTCTCTGTTAAATATGGAAATATGTAATAACCAAAAATCAATTGATAAACATAATGACCTTGTCTCAAGGATGAAAGGGGAAGTGTTCAATTCTCTTTCTTTTAAAGACAGTTTCATTTTTAGGAAACTTTTTAACAAAACTCTGAACGATTTTATTTTACTCGTACAGGAAAGGCATTTCAGGAAATTGAAAAAAAAAAAGGTTGGTTTGGGCATTGTTATTCCAAAATTGCTAAAGAAAGGGTGACTGTATTCAATTTCTCAAAACATGTGTTATCGAAACGTGAAGAGTTTCTTATTATCATGGGCGGGATTGGAGTCTGCCTACCAAATTTAGACTAATTATATAAAGTTTTTCCTCCCCATAGAGTCTATTTTCCACAGGTTAATCACTTTACCGTTTAACGTAAATAAAAGCGACCTTCAGAAACAACTCTTCGAACTGTCCCAGGGTGCATTTAGGAAACTGAAAATGCGCTGGACTCCGTTTTTTTAAAAAGAAGATCATAACACTCTTAAGCAGTTGGCCAGTAGAAAAGATCTTGTTATTACCAGACCCGACAAAGGAAAAGGAATTGTTTTGTTAGATAAAACTGACTATAGAGAAAAAATGTTAACTATCTTAAGAGACCAAAGCAAGTTTACTGAAATTGGATCACCTGACTTTTACAATATCATTGTTATTGAGGACAAAATTAATAGATTTTTACGTACTTTAAAAAAAGAGAAAGTCATTGATGATAATACACACCAGGATTTGTTTGTCACAGGATCTTTGTTTGGAGTCTTGTACGGTCTCCCTAAAATACATAAACCTAATGTACCCATGAGACCTATTTTAGCATCCTACAATACACCCAATTATAAACTAGCTAAATATCTGGTACCTATTCTAGAACCTCTGACTAAAAATAATTTTACTCTCAGCAATTCGTATTCTTTTAAGGAAAAAATCTTACAAGAGGACACCGATCTTAAAATGGCTAGTTTAGATGTAGAATCGCTTTTTACTAATGTCCCTGTGGAGGAAACCATAGATATTATCATAAATAAACTTTTTCTGAACCAGATACTGTTTTTAACAATTTTAATCGAACGCTTTTTGTTTTAAGACTTTCTTAGAGCTGGGCAGTGCGGGACACTGCTTTATTTTTGATGATAGCTTTTTAGACAAACTGATGGTGTAGCCATGGGCTCCCCTTTGGGTCCAACGTTTGCCAATATCTTCATGTGCTCGTTGGAAGAGCGCATGCTAGATGAATGTCCTCTTAGGTTTCACCCGCTTTTTTATGTTAGGTATATTGACGATACCTTTGCCCTATTTAAAAATGATTTTGATATCGACTCGTTCTTAGCATTTGCCAATTCTATACATAATAACATTAGGTTTACTGTAGAAAAAGAAGTGAACAACCAATGACCTTTTTTAGACGTTCTTGTTACCAGAAATGATGATTCTTTTAATACTTCTGTCGTTCAGGAAAAAAGACGTTTACTGGCTTAGGATGCAACTACTACAAGTTCTTGTTTTTACAATTTTAAACTTAATTCTGTTTTTACTCTCCTCCACAGGGCTTTTTTCATTACATCGACTGGCATTCCTTTCACCAGGAAATTAATTTTCTCTCTGAATATTTTAATGAATAACTGCTTCCCTCGTAGCTTATTTTTTAAACAACTCCGCATATTTCTAACAACAATTCACTGGTGTCATGAAACCTCCAACAGTGCCCAAGTTAAAGAAACGTTTACGCCAAATTTCCCTTTTTACACGATGATTCTTTTAGTAAAGAAAAATAAGAAAACGTTTTTTAAAACGTTTTTTAATACAAATTATCAATAATCACTATGGAGCGATCAATTAGGAAAATTAATCCCAAAAAATCCGTTAACAATGGTTTCTTTTTCTAACCATAAGGATCGATTAAGCCCTTTTTTGTCCTCTAACGTGGTGTATAAGTATACTTGCCCTAAGTGTAACTCAGGGACATATGTCGGATCCACGAGGAGGTTACTGAGGGTCAGAATCGACTCCCATCAGGGAATTAGCTTTCGTACTGGTTGTAGGCTCTCCAACCCAGAACATTCTAATATTAGAGCTCATTCCAAAATCTGTAAAACTTACATCGAAAGAAGTTATTTTAGTATAATAGGCCAAACAGCTAAGTTACCTAAGTTAACTGTCTTTGTAAGCATTCTGTCTTTTGTTCTCTCCACATCAGGTTGGTCAGCGGCCTTTGGTTCTTTTGTATGTGTGTGTGTTTTTTATCTGTTTTTTTTTTAGATGTAATGTGTTGAATTTTAATTTTCTTATGAAATTTAAATGTATTGAAGTTTAATTTTCTTATGAAATTTTAAGTTTTTACAGTAACGTTTTTAGTAATTTATTCTTTATTCAACAGATCCCTGAAGATGTAATAAAGTAATTATTACGAAACGTCGGAAATAAGCAATATGTTGGAATAATTGGTTTCCCTGTTCCACCCTCGCACTGATGTGTCTTGCTGGCCGTCGCGCCCTGGCCCTGTTTTTTGGTATATATATATATATATATATATATATATATATATATAATATATATATATATATATATATATATATATATTCCTATAAACGTCATAGGACACAGAACAGTGATGTTGATTTGTAATTTAGTTCTGAAATCGTCGCCGACGAGGAATAAGACGCCCCGTCGACTATACTTGAAGTAGAAGGAAAGAAACCTTAATCATTTGTCCCTATTCCTGAGAAACTTGCTTGAAGAGATAAAGATTTATACACTGCCTCAAAGTCTAGACAAAAAGAGAGTACTGCGAGTAAACGCCATCTTACTTCAATAAGAATAATCACACAATTATATATATATATATATATATATATATATATATATATATATATATATATATATACATGAGAGCTGCATACGGCGAAATATGCGTGTTTACGCTCTTCAAATATCTTTCAGATAAGTAAGTTTATTTCGTACGCCACAAATAAATTAACATAGCATCTTTACACACTATAGCTGTTTTCCTCTTTTTCACAAATGAGCATTTATTTTTGGTTTGAAGCTTCATTATGAAGTGGGTACCATTGTTTTGCTTTCCTGCTCAGTAATGACAATTATAAAAACTAAATTGAAAAACTACCTCAAAACAAATTCAAAGTACTAATACAGCGGTTACCCGGTATCCATACTGAACTGTACCCGAGGCTAACTCTTCGACAATAACTTTCTTGAGAAACGCACATGAACTGTAAGTCTAAGGTTTGTTGATAACACACACTATGCTAAGAATTCAAGACAATCGTAAGTATCTACCCAGTGTAGTCTCAACTGGGTATGCGACCCTTTCCGCGCCCTTTTAGAAGTCACCAGGATCTCCTAAGTGTTGACAACGACCCTATGATATAAACTGGTCTCTTTCAGCAGCATGAGAGGACCAGAGAATCTAAATACCAAAATAATGGCCACGGGTGGGTCTCTTTGATTTGGTCTTGAAGACGAAAATGGCCTCAACAGGCAATACTGGCCCACCGAGAAGAGCACCAATACACTCGGGGTAAGTATGATTTGTTTCAAAACAATTATTGAGCATCTTACCTGGTGCACACCCTGTTCGTATGAAAATAGAAGTAAGCGTCATGGGATAAAACACTTCTTTCCCCCCAAAAAAAATATGAACAGAAAAAAAATCGATGGACATGATAAACATAAAATTACAAAAAGTAATTCACAAAGATTTCATGAACGTTAACTAAAATGTCAAAAATTGTAATTACAGGATTCGAAAATGTTAATGAAGCTGTTAACGGAAATATCGGGGCAAATATTGTAGTGACTTGTTTGTTAAGAGAGAGAGGTATGATATACTTGCACAATTAATTGCACGAACAAAGATGTACGTATATTCTGAGAAAAACGAAAGGAACGAAAATCTTCAAAAGTTAGAAGTAAAGAAATCCCACTCAGTGATAATCCCAGAAGCAAAGGGAATTCTTCATCACCACCATTACCACCATCTTCATCATGACGGTATAATATTCTCTGTGTTGGTGCAGGCAAAAATTCCCGAAGAGTTTATTTCGCGAGAGTCAATATGAATTCCAGCACCTGAGAGAAGGTCTGACTTTGTCGCCATATTCGCCACCAATTCTTCGTCAGTTCTTATTGAATTTAAAAGTATGCATTAGAGACGGACAAAAACAAAATCCTATTCTCATCTTTGGTGACACTGGAAAACTTGTGGGAATGTAAAGTCTAAAGGGCTGGCCAAAAACACAATTAAGATTATACTGTACATTTACATAAACAGCAATATTCACAAAACGTTATTTAGTTTGCACTATCTGTCGCAACACTAAAATACAGTACACTAAATAAAACCAAGTGCTACTATTACAATTCTCCAGAAAAATTTCCATGAATGTAACTTGTTTTCTGCTGCAAGTTGGTAAAATGTACACAGACGTTAAGAACAAATGAATCCATAACAATAATAATGTAAGATATACTATGCATAAACGATGTCTAAGAAAATATTAAATTTTCAAGCCCTCACTTTTGTAACCAATCTCGTGTTTTCCTTTATTAAACTACTTTCAGTGACCTTAAAATTATAGTATCCATTTGTGCAGCTGGATAAGGTTACTTCGAGTCAAAAAATAAAGGTTACTACAATAGCAGATCGTTACTGATATGCTGATAGCCATTTCTAGCGACACTGCAAAAATCTAAGGAATATCAGGTACTTCATTAACACCGCCTCAATAAACTGATATTGCACCATCATCTCTGAAATAATAACAAAGCAAATATAAACATTAATTTTTATCACAAATATGTAAAGATGGATGTGGACGATATTGAAATTTTTATGTTGGAACATTTGATGGTTACTGTTAAACAAAAAAAGGCCAGTTTACTTTTTCAAGTGTTTCGAGCCTTTGGTAAAGCTCATGTGCATATTAAGTAGTCTACTCGACAGTCATCTGTTGTAAATTATACTTATTTGGGCAATAACTTTTTTTTATTTTTTTTTTAAGATTTTATATAGTACACAATCGTTGGAATGCATTAAAGTCTGGTAGATTACTTAGCAGCAAAATTTACATAAGTATAATTTATTAACAGACGAGTGGCGTGTAGACCACTTAATATGCAACATTAGCTTTACAAAGGCTCGAAACACTTGAAAAAGTAAACTGGCCTTTTACTGTTGAACAATCAACATTAAATGTTCCAACATAAAAATTTCAACTTCCTCCGCATCCATCTATACATAGTTGTGATGAAATAATGTTTATATTTATTGTCTATAAGTACAATATAATTGAAATTCACTCCATTTTGATCCGCTGTCTTGAATTCAAGGCTGAGGCCTGGCTCTCACCACTCTCGTCCCTGCTCAGGTGTTCAGATTGAAAGTAGTACGTACCTCTGTATGAGCTTTGTAGCGGTAGCCAAGTCCACTGGACAAGGAATTGTCGTCTCGAAATCCTCTTATTTTTATATATATAATATATTATATATATATATATATATATATATATATATATATTATATATATATATATATATATATATATAGAAGACTAGTAAGGAGGCTCAAGCCCTACAGATATCACAAGGTGGAGAGGTAAAGGCATGTCTCAGCGTAGTACATAATTTATTGCCGACGTTTCACATCACTTCGATGCATTTTCAAGGCTGGGAATGATAAAAAAATATAAACATACAAGACTCGTCACTGATAAAACACCGTATAATATTTAAAATTTAAAATTGAACACTAAAAACATTTAAAATGTAAAAATTATTGTACAACAACACTAGGTTGGAGAGACAACCTACCAGAGTAAAAAATAGAAGGTACTGAAGGACAGAGTGGGGAGAAAAAAAATAATAAAGTAAAAAAACTTTATTATTTTTTTTCTCCCCACTCTGTCCTTCAGTCACTATTTTTTACTCTGGTAGGTTGTCTCTCCAACCTAGTGTTGTTGTACAATAATTTTTACATTTTAAATGTTTTAGTGTTTCAATTTTAAATTTTAAATATTATACTGTGTTTATCAGTGACGAGTCTTGTATGTTTATATTTTTTTATCATTCCCAGCCTTGAAAATGCATCGAAGTGATGTGAAACGTCGGCAATAAATTATGTACTACGCTGAGACGTGCCTTTACCTCTCCACCTTGTGATATATATATATATATCAATATATATATATTATATATATATTATTTATATATTATTATTAATATAAATATAATATCTATATTATATAATATATATTATTTTATTTATTTATATATATTATATATTATATATTATTATTTATCTATATATATATAATATATCTATCATATCATCCTTCAATCTTACTTATTCATTCAATGGTAAAAAACAAGCAGGAGATTGCAACTGACAATGTTAAATTAAGTTATGTAATCTACAATTCACACTGTGTAAATGTCTCTGTTTGCGTCCATACTGCAGTAAAACTTATCATAAACAGACGGAAAATTATCACGTACATATCACTAACAAGTTGAAAGCAAATTGCGACCGTAAGTGGTGAAAGAATATTGGACAATCGCTGGCTAACAGTATGACGCACTAGTTAGGACTACCAATAAGTCTTTGACTTGCATTTAACCTGTTTGTCATGTGTATGCGATATGTTACCGGCATGTCTTCATGCCACGTTTTACTACAATGTGCGAGCACCCTTGTGCTAGGGTAACACACCATAGGAGTCATCAGCGTGACGTCATCAGCACGTCATTTTCCAAACAATAACACGGCTGGTTGGCAAAAAGCCTTTCCGCTTCACTACTGTATCAGAGGAACGTTGACCTTTCAAGTTAACTGCGCCTTATTTCTGAGCAATGTTTCAGTCGTGTGTTGTTGTAGGATGCCCGAATAGGTGGAGAAATGGAAGACTAGTATCCTGGGATCGTATTCCCAGTGAAAAGGACAAGGAAAGGAGAAATAAATGGCTGGCAGCCATTCACTGTCTAACTCATGCAAGGCTTAAAGATAATTAAGTTGAAAGAGAGCAGTGGGACAGAGCACTTCGTAACATGGCCTAAATTGCTCAGGAGGTATAAGGTAGAACTCTTGCTCAGTAAACGAGTGATATTATTACTAAGTTCAAAACACCCACACAACAGCCCCTCCATGTCCATACCACCATTAAAATTTCGTCTGCCAAAGATCGCCGCCGAGATCGACGTTCCAATATTCTCCCGCCATAACAAACACATTGACAGAAGTTTTCATCCATACGTATCTAATTTGTCCAATCTTTCAATATGAAGTTGATCTTCATGAAATAACATTATCTTCTGCAAAATGTAAGAGCATTAAAGTAGTTTTCTATTAAAATACTCACAGATTTACATATTTTCGTAGACATCGTTTCGGAAGACTGTTCAAATCACGCGATTTCACAACATAGAAAATTTGAAACTATTACTCCACCCCATTCCTATATAATTATTTATTTCAACCCATATACCAACAATAAATACATGCAATTATAAGTCCATGTTTTTAGAGTAAAAAATAACGATAGACTTCACAGTAGCAACAGTTGGGATTCCCAGAAAATGGATCAAGATAAAGTACCAATGAATTTCAGATCCTTCCACTATCAAGAGTGCAGTGACACAGAAGGCTTTACGGAAAGCAAAATGATATTTAAGTTTACTTAAATGTTTATTGTTGCCTTGGAATGTTAACAGACTGAAAAACTTACGACATAAGCAACTTTGAGAGCATTTTTTTTCACATTTTGAGAAGATTACAGCACTACAGGAGGATACATATATAATGTAAGAAGCAAGAAAGAAACCTTACCCGGCTATACATTAACAGTGAGCACAAAACACTTGACAAAGTTCTCTTTTGCCCATCACCTACTGCGCATGTAACAGATTTGCATCATTGTTTACAAACATTAATCTCTCCTATAACTAACCATTTGTTATCGCAGATGACACTTCAGTCCCATTGACTTCTAACAACGAAATCTTGCTGGGAGAAAACGAAGTCTTTACTATTACTATTTCAGTAGAGGAAACCTATTCACATGCAACAAGCACACAGGGGACATTGACTTGAAATTCAAGCTTCTAGAGAATGTTGGTTTCAACCTCCCACTGTAGCAGTAACTGATCATGATACAGTGCCAGTGTTTTTTTTTTTTGGCGCCCTGGGGAGACGCAAACCCGCAATATTTGAGATGCATTCCACGACACTAACCGCTATACCAACGGACCAGTGAACTTATGTGACAACGCCTTTTCGGTAAAATTTAAGAGTTAACTACTCTAAAATGGGCTTCACATAAAATCAAGACTGTGCTCTCGCAGATTTCCAGAAATGAATTTCACAATGAATCTTGCCTCCTCCCGCAGATCTCTAAGAAATCACAATGAGCATTCGATCTTTTCCACTGCTATATCATTGTAACGAAACCTTTGAAAACCTTAACATATTATTCAATTTAATTTGGTAAAAATTTGTAGTTAGACTATAAATCATAAATTTGCATAATGAATATATTATAAAGTTTACAAACTAATAATCACCATAATGATTAAATACAACGTTGTTTATATTTGATAACAATGATAAAAACAAGTTAGATTCAAACAATTCATCATCATTTTCTCTTCAATTCCAAGGAGGCAAAATTACAAATTAAAAGTTATAAAATCAAGTACACAAAAACTAAATACTACTAAACAACTGGGGCACATACAAGTCCTGTATAGCAATGCCCACTGCTGGGTTACTGCCATACCCTTTCACGAAAGGTGGCGAAAATGCCTGGCACCCAGAAATTTGTTAAAAAGGAATAGCAGGAAACTGAGCAAACCATGTGGTTTTCATTTGGATGAGTTGTGTCTTCTTAAAATATCCCATAAAAACAATTTAGTAAAAAAGCGTACCTGCTGAGACAATAGCTCATACATCCAATGTTTGCTTCCCCTGGTGGAAAGCAACTTGGGCTCTGATTATACGTCTATATGCATGTTCAGACTCTAGGCTAGACTTTTTCTTTGCCAATGCTGCTCATTAGCCACCTTTACTCCTTTTAAACATGCCATGTATCTGAGTAGTGGCCAGTACAAAAATAATATCAATAACACTCAGGGAAATTTATATACAGCATATACTCGTAGAGTAATGAATTTACAAAAAATTACTTTGTATCTATATATATATATATATAATATATATATATATATATATATATATATATATATATATTTATACACATATATATATATATATAATATATATATTTATACATATACATATATATATATGCATATATATATATATGTATGGTATATATATATATATATATATATATATATATATATATATATATGTAAGAGAGAGAGAGGAGAGAGAGAGAGAGAGAGAGAGAGAGAGAGAGAGAGAGAGAGAGAGAGAGAGAGGCTACACCCGTAATTTCCTATAATGTATTTCTGGCACTCTTGACATTTTTCCGTTATTTACTTCGGAATTATTTTCAGATCATACAAACCTGAAGACGGTATTAACCAGCAGTGTCGAGCCAGTCGTAATCTACACCCGCTTCCCTCTATTCAGAGTAAGACCTAACAATAAAGCAAGCATTTAAAACTCTCTCTCTCGCGCGCGCGCGCGACCGCATAGCTGACGTAGCACTGGGAATATGGCAACGCTCGCCGGATATTTCGGTCAAATCGATAACCACACTTTTAACTTTTAATGCCCAAAACCAGACAATATCCCGGGTGTAAAAATTGCTTGTCAATAATGACAACTGGGTTGCGTTGAGAGAGAGAGAGAGAGAGAGAGAGAGAGAGAGAGAGGAGGGGGGGTTTCAATCTATATCACATAATCCAAAGCGTTTAGAAAACAGGAATTAGTTTTTGACATATACAACTTCCTCTGATGTGTGATATATTTCATTCATGTGAACTGACATCGTAACAATTATGGTCACCAAGTTTGATTTAAATACTTGTCTAAGAAACTTAAAAAAAAAACTCCGGAAAATATGATTTAATTAAACATTAACTCAAGTCGATACGAAAATGAAAATTACTTTTTCCATACTCCATACAACGATATGGGCCTTGTAAAAAAAATGACTTACTATTGTTTCTTTGGAAACCACAGCATCCTCTCCAAACATAAGAACTTCTATACGCACCACATTTCGTTCGACCCTGGGAAAAAGGAAATTATCCCCTTCCTCAAGGCCCTAAAAAGAAACAATTTACTAGGCCCCAAGGATTCATACTCAACAAGCAGGTGTTACGCACTCAGGAAGTTCATAAGGTTATCATAAAACTGATGAAGGTCCCAAAAACAAAAATTCAACCATGAGTCATTTGTGAGTTTCTGTCTCATATATCCTTGTCATAGTATTGTTGTACTCCCATGAGGGAGTTGATTTGGTCATTTCTTACATTACCTGTTACTTTGAGATTATCCTCCATGCGAAATTTCAGACAACCAAGGTTTTCCTACATGTTTGGAAAAGTATTCTTCTTCCATAGTAAGGTTGATCATCATCTTGAGCGCTGCAAAGCTCTTTGCCAAGAGATTTGCACACCCCTCTCAAGTGTCCTCATCACCACCACCTCCAACGCCCTCTGACTCCAAGAGCCTCACCTTCACTAGATATGACAGCCAAGCTTTTAAAATACACCCACTCCAGGATTTCTTATAATAATGGATATCTGGCGGTGAGATTCCCCCATATGACTGCAATGCACCCTGGGAGTCGACGAAAACAATAAAATCTATCTCAGGACACGTTAGAATTTCTTTCAGCAGTATGAAGGTGGTATAAAGCACAGCAATGAATATCGACAACAAGCTACTTAAAGAGCTGCTGGCTCCACATCAGCAAAAATAGCTCTAAATCCAGTACCACCATATTAGAAGCCAGCATCCTCATGCATACAACTATGCCTCAACAAGGTAACAAGCAATACTTAATCCTACCTCGTTCTTTTCACCAATGATAAATTAACATTTAATTCCAATAAATATTTGGAGGGGGACGGGGTTAAGGAGAATTTAAAAGGTTTATCATTCGTCTCTGCATTCGATTTATCTGAATTCGCTTAACATTCGTCTTTGCATTCGATTTACCAAAATTCGCGTAACATTCATCTTTGCATTCGACCTACCTAAATTAACTTATCATTTGTCTTTGCATTCGATTTACCTAAATTCAAGTTGAAAGAAAATGGCCAGACATGCAAGGCGTGTCAACAAAAAACAAAACAAAAATTAATTTTTCATGGTACTGCTAGTAAAGGACTTTAGGTGCCTAGGGAACCTCAACCAGCTTTAACCTAGCAACTCTGAAAACTCAACTCAAGAGGGATCTCACTAGCATCCACCGACAACTCTAGAGAGGAAAAGATCTGGGTGGTCTTGTGCCTAACATCGTTACAGCATTATGGGTGACATTTGCTATATTGATTCTAGGTGGGAAGGCATGTGTAAAATACCTTACATCCATAGGTCAACTTTGGCATCATTGTTACCTTGTTTAACCTTATTGTTTGTACTCGGATCCACTACTGCTTTTTGAGCCAACCAGTCTGAGTCAGGGTGGATGCCTCTTATGTAACAAACCATTCTTTGTTGTAGAAAACTAGACGCTACAGTTTTGACTATTTTAGTTTTATTTACAAAAGGCTGGAACAATCAATCTGACACTGATATCATTGAAGCTGCAAGAGATAACAGAAACTGTCGTCAACAAACAAACATTTAATCACTTACAATGTTCCCTTGTGGAACTCCTTCCTGTGTCGTCTATTTGTTTCTGGAATATTCAATGCTTCAAGAACACTTTTTGAAATAACAATATTTCTTTGGGGTACATTATGCATTCTGAAAAATTAACATGGAACTGACATCTGTGGAGAAACAAATGTTTCTGAAACCACAATGAGATGGAAATGTGTATTTTTTAGATATAATTCATAATGCTTAGTATTACGCATTATGTATTTTCTGAAGCAAACATGGCATCAGTATTACCATAGGTACCAGGAAGAAAATCTTTAAAATTTGCTAATATCCGGAAGTTTGACAATTACACATTTTGTGACAGATAAAATCCCCAAATCTGGTACACTTCCAGCTAATGGTATTATAAAAATGAATTATTATAAGTCAAGAAAAGTCTCCCATGGCAGACATTTTCGTAGTCGCTGCTAGTGACACCTGTTTTCGGATTTATTTTCATTTCAACGTATGGTAGTGAGGACATGAATAGTTAACTAATTTTCATAGTCCCTGATAATGGCCATTTATATTATATGAGTACCATTGTCCAGTATCAACCTTGCGATTTCGATAACATTGCATAGGGTGTTCTCTGTGTTAAGCCCCGTCCACACGGTCGAACTTTGCCCGACAGACTTTGTTCGATGTGACGTCAGAAGCAGGAAAAGTCAGAACCTTACCCGCAGTTTCTCCGCTTCTGACGTCACATCGAACAGAGTCTGTCGGGCAAAGTTCGACCATCTGGACGAGGCTTTACATCCTATTTTTCTGATGAAACCATCAATTTGGATCCCTAGAGTTGATCAAGAGGTTCCTTTTATCTATGATCAACTGAAACAACGGCGGGGGAGGACAACTTAATATAGATGAAAGTTGTATCTCCAAACCACTTGTTTACCAAACAATCATCAGGATGTCAAATATACCCTCATATCATTCATTTCACGAAATTAAGCAGGAAATGTGGATCAGACTACTAAATGATGCGTGTTACTTAAAAGCTTTCGCGTTTCGAATATGATTACAAACACACACACAGATAAGGAAATCATTTTACTTAATTCAAAGATTGTAAAAGCGAGAAAAACTCCTGATCCAAGTACTTCATGAAATGATATTGTTGACTATACAGGGTTAATATTTTCCTAGACGTAGTTGAACACAAAATTGTTCAACTGCCACATTGGATTTCTAAATAACAACACACGACAATCCTCCTTTAGCATAGCCCCATAAAAATTGCCAGAACACTAACATGTTATTCGCAGAAAAATATATCAATACAAGTTCCGACTCAAATTTCATTATGCTCTCTCTGTGTAGTTATCGTCTAACTATTCAAAATCGGATTTTTCAGTGCCACAGCCCATCATCAGCAAGATCCAACAGAAAAAATCTAAACGTGGACAAAAATAAATGCCGATGTTCGGTCTGAACAGCAAGTATCAAGGCAGCTGTACTTTTAAAAGCCATTGTGCCCTTGTGTATCTACCAAGATTATGTCGTCAAAAGATCAGAGGTGAGTTATAAGAAAAGTATGACTTCTATACGTACCTCTACAATCGTTCTGATACAGCTTACCTCATTATTTTCCTTTGTAGTAAAAAAAAATGCACTGCGAATAACGTTACCAATTTTTTTCCTTTTTTTATTTAACGGGCTTGGTTAGTCAAACTAATTCAATCTGTAAGAATACTTTTAAGGCAGGGACTGATGCCTTATACTTATTTGATCAAAACTTGAATCAAAATAAATGTGGAGCACATGAATCACGAACCATGCATAAATACTACATACAGAAATGCACGCAACCTATCTATTGCCTTCGGGATGGGAACTATCTATCCACTACCCATACCTAAGCAGAGGCGTCCACAAATTTACAAGCATAGGCCACTGGGTGTACAAGTTATTAAAATTAAAGGAAAGAATCTCCAAGTACGCCTTTTTTCCCTGCCTGTATAATTAACACAGTATACGCATAGTATACTCAAGCATTTATGAAAGGGTAAATGATAATAAAGTAATAGTTCTTTTGACAATTACCTTAACGGGTGAAAAGAGTAAAGAAGAGACATATACACGACACATTTAAAGGAAGCCAAGAGACATTATGCCGACGAGAAAAGACTGCAGTGCGTCGCGTGTAACCTTTATGGCCACATTATTCATAAACCTGATCCCAGAAAAAAAAGGCGGGGTAGGTTACTGTACAACCAAAAAGCTCGTTCTGTATATATTAAAACCAGCCACATTCACGTTAATAGGCGAGATAAAGGTTCGGATTTAGAAATGCAAAGGATCCGTAATGGATTTGGTTGCGGTAACAAACCGAAGAAAGGGCGTCTTCAGTATTTTTCTTATCCGAGGCTGTTCTAGTATTATATAAAACATGACCATTCAGAAAACAAGTAAGTATAGAGAGTCCGGTGTGCAATTCAGATCACTTCACATTTAAATTTAGCTTCAGTGTCTATCCACAAGTCCGTGCTGAATCAGTTTTGCCACTTTGAAGAGGGGAATATTAAACGTTCCCATTAATAATAATAATAAATAATAATAATAATAATAATAATAATAATAATAATAATAAATAGGCATTCACACATTTGTGTTTGTGGAAATAATAATGAGTTTATAAGCACAAAGAAACGCGTACAATTAATTATATTTACATACAGACAAAATTATCTGTGTAATATGTATGTGTGATACAAACAAACATTAGGCCGCATACAAACCTAACATATTACCGTAACATATAAAGTATACAAATATTTTATGAATTACTTTATAATTATTTTCATACAAAAACTGTATATAGTCTTACGTTATGAAACAAGGAACCTATGACCTAAGTGCGCGCTACACAAACACATATATATATATATATATATATATATATATATATATATATATATATATATATACAGACACACACACACACACACACATATATATATATATATATATATATATATATATATATACACACATACATACATACATACATCAAGCGGTGGCGGTGTGTTTTAAGGCTTCATTGTGCATCCTGAATTTGCTGGTTCGATGGTTCGCGGCCGTGAGCCGACAAATTTATTATCGACTAAAAAATTCACCTTTGGTTAACATATATAAAAACTACATTAATTCCGAGGTAGAGCGAATTAGATATTAAAGGACATTGGTAGATCGATATATTTACTGTATGAATCATGGTAATGTGATACGACTCATATATATATATATATATATATATATATATATATATATCGAGCTAAAATGTCCTTTAATATCTAATTCGCTCTACCTCGGAATTAATATATTTTCATATATGCTTAACCGAAGGGGAATTTTTTCTCGATAATAGACTTGCCTGGACCAGGGCGCGAACCCATGATCCTTGAAAGGATCCATGGGTTCGCGCCCTGGTCCAGGCAAGTCTATTATCGAGAAAAAATTCCCCTTCGGTTGAGCATATATGAAAATATATTAATTCCGAGGTAGAGCGAATTAGATATCAAAGGACATTGTAGCTCGATATATGTATATGAATCACGGAAATGTGATATGACTTATATATATATATATATATATATATATATATATATATATATATATATATATATATATATATATATATATATATATATATATATATATATATATATATATATATATATATATATATATATATATATATAATGCTTCGAGCATCCATTTGGACTCATTTCTTTTCCTTGCCCAGACTCGAAAACTTACGGAATAATTGAGGGATAAAGTAAGTAAGGGAATCTTGAATATGAGAAAATTGAAATAACTAGAGTAAAATACTTCGTGTCAGGATCCAGTACAAGTAACTCCCCTCTCCTGTTTTGACCGTTTAAAAAACCGTGAGAATACATATATATTTTTTAATTAGCCTCTTCTCCTTTTGTCCCCCAACAATGAAGCGAAGATGGAAAACACTAATGTTATTTAGTGATATGTCAACCATAATTTATAGCTTGTCTTCCCATCGTCAGGTTTAGCTACCGGCCATATGCCAAATCCCAAAAGGGGTCACCTGCACTTAAGGGACAAGAGCCTCCTTTTCCATTGCAATCTTTTGTATTACGGTCCCCGATCTAATTTGACAGAAGCCATTAGCAGCTAGTTGCCCTTAAGTCACACGAGCTCACACCTCTCACGTCAAGTCTGACTGACATGTCCCTAATCCTTTTTCCTGGCCCCTTTTGCCCTCATCTTTGTTGTAGGCTCCTTGCACATTCGCGACTCCGCCCCCTAACACTTGCATGACCGATGCCTGACCCGATTCCTCCCAACCCAACCAAGTCCTACTGTGCTCCGTCTCGGTCTTCCACCCTTCTTCTGCCGGTGTCCAATGACCCTTTCCAGGTAGCTGCATGGATTAGCGCTGAAGATGAAAGGTCGTGAGGAATGGAATTGAATGGAATATGATATTTAGGCTTGAAGCCAAGTATTGGAATCCGAGTGATTATTCTGCGCTAGAAAGGGCCTGAAAAGAATCAATCCAGCCTGAACCAGATGCTACCAGAAACTCCATGGCAGGGTATAAATACACTGTAAAAAATTCAAGGTACAGAAAAGGTATAACGATTGAGCTAAGGTTTAAACTAACACAAATTAATACACCCTAATGCTCAGAAATATCCCTCTCTATTGGTAGCGGTCTTACGTTTGGTCTCAAAATGGGCTTTGTGAAGTATATCTGATTATGTCATGAAATGAACTTTTACTCTTTATCAAATAACCATATTGTTACACTGATAATGTAATGCAAGAAAAAAGTTACTAATAAGAAGTTATTTTTGAGTTATTGATCATTCTGAAGCAAGTTCAATATGCTACAATTGCAGTACTTGGCAATTATATTGTTGCTATGACTCAATTGATTAAATATATATATATATATATATATATATTATATATATATATATATATATATATATATATATAACATCACTGACATACAACGCATATAGCAGCGAGTATATAGTTCATAGTCTGTTGCGCCGCTAGTCTTGTCACTCTCTGAGAACTCACAGCCTCATAACATGTTCACACTTCACTGGTCAGTGGTGTTAGGTGCGTGGTGGTGGAGGCAGGTTCGGCTACTGAGCAATAGTTTGAAGTTTGAGAGCATTCCGAGAACATTTTTTCGGTGAAACTTAATATGTGCTGATTTCAACGCACAGGAACAAACTTTCCCAAGTGAAACATTATAAAAAGCTTGAATTCTCCAAAGAGACGTTGTCGCCAGTGTATCTCAGCCAGTGTGGCGCCAATATTTCAAAACTTATTGCACAAACAACAGACTGCCACACAGCCCTCTGTCTCCTATACACGGAGCTGCAGAACACATTCTTGCCCTCATCCACCACCCGCCTTCATCACTACTATATTTTTTGATTTTCAAGTGCGATGAAAATAATAAATTGATAAACGACTCTGCCTGCCACTCTCTCCGCCCTGTGCCTTGATGCAGACTGGACTGCCTAAACGTCCAGTCCACCTTGACAGCCTATCAAAGCCCTTTCCTCGAGGTCCTCTGTCTGATGAGAAGCATCCACTGTCAGTTCCTTATGAAGCCCCGCAAATGACCTACATCCTTCCACTGATGCCCTGGCTCTGACTACACTTTTTGTCCAAAGACCAAGGTAACTGAAATTGGGAATTGTTCTGTCGGCCCTACACCTACGGTTCCTTGCACTCATTCCCTGTTTCACAGTTTTCCTCATATTCCCATTCCTAATATTCACGTCTCCATCAGAGACCCATGTAAGTTTAAATAACGGTGAACTTCTTATGAAATAGTGATAGCACATGCTACTCTGTTCTTTGCAATTCTCATTGCATTAATGTAATTATCTCATATAAATCTTACTTCGCTTGTAGCATTTTTGTGTTAGATTACCATCACTGGTATTCGTATTTCAACCCTGATTGTTTTGTAGATTCTGGTGGACTGCCCCTTTGTGTGCCTTCTCCTGTAGATCAACATTGCCACTCAACTGTTCTGCCAGTGCCAATCTTGGGATATTGTCCCCAGGATTCCAGCGAAGCTCACACTCGCTTACATTGCTCCACTGCTTAGTGTTAATCATTGTTGATAGTTTTAAGTTCTTGATCTGTATCTCATGCACTTACGAGATCCCACAAGCTAAGTGATGTCACGAGTGCCACAGAGCCAGACAGTGCTCCTGTAAATCATATCTTCTGATTACCTTATTGAAATTATATTATTTTAGTGGACAAATTAGATTTACGTCCAATCCTTTTGAAAAGTAATTTTGGTGTTCCTATTGATGTTTTTTTAACTTTTCCGTTCATAGCTTGCATGCACCCTCTGTCAGCATAGGTTTGTTCGCACAAGGTATATTTTTGAGATGAGACAAAAATTTGTATTTTTCATATTTAATTTGATTCTCGTTACGCAGACTACGCCAAACGTGTGTGTGTGTGTGTGTGTGTGTGTGTGTGTGTGTGTGTAGACCCATACCCTGCTGTTGCTAAAATAAATAGCAATAAATGGAAGAAAATCTATATCATTCTAAAAACTATTGATAGCAACTAGGTTTTGTTCTTTGCAAACAGTTTTGACATTATAAAAATCTTTAATTGAGAATAAATGAGATTCTGATGACGATTACGTACAGTCATCATCCATTTTCCACATCTTGAGATTCTGATGACGACTACACTTGTCATTGAAAACTAATATTTTTATTTATTCCGCATAAATCATAAAAGTGTCTGGAAATTCTAATATGGTACGTATGGATGCTCGTTGTTGTCAAGGAAACCGTAAATATTTTTATTTACGGCAAATTTCTAAAGGAGCGACATAAACCATTATTTCTCTCGGAACCTTACATCATTCAAGTATATATTACGTTTCTTTGTCATGCACTTTATGGTATCATGGCTCAAAAAATAATGAATGCCACATCAATGGAAGGCAAATTTATAAGTTTCTCACTGTTTACTGTAAACAGGAATTGGATATCTCTTTCTCGGATTTATCAAGTATTCTTAAAATGTTGCAATTTATTTTTCATCACACTCAAATTTTCCTCGTGCTATCTTTTTTTTTTTTTTTTTTTTTTTTTTTTTAACATATGACAAAGTTAAACTTTTAAGCTTTAAAATGGTACGAAATCTAGTAAAGTAGCATGGTGTACAATCTTGAGCACAGCAATACACACAAAATAATGATAAGTACCATTCAGAGCTTAAGTCTTTGTATGAGGACTCTAATTTTGTATTCTCATTCATTCCTGGGAAGCGGAATTGTAACAGTGTTCTCTGTAAATATATACAAATGGATCTAAATCAGAACACGGAGTGGGATATGCTGCCATATCTCAAGGCAAAACGTTTCAGTTCTCTTTCCAATAGTGCTTCGGTATTTACAGCTGAGTTATGTGCAATAACATCAGCTATGAAAATAATCAAAGAGCACTCATTTAATCATTTTGTGATTTATAGCGACTCCAGAAGCACTATAGAAACCATAAAATGTTACAATCCTAAAAATAATATCGTACAACACATTAGGCTTTCACTCCATAAGTGATTATATAATAGAAAAATATTGAAATACGCTGGATCCCTGCTCATGTAGGAATAAAAGGAAACGAAGAGGCTGATAAAGCAGCTAAAGAAGCAGTCCACATGATAAAAGCAAACATCCCTATTAGTGAATATATAAGATACATATAAAACCATAGTTGTAAATAAATGGCAAGATGTATGGAATGAAGAGCCTGAAAATAACAAATTAAAACAAATACAACAGTATGTTAAGAAATGGAGTTCAGCATCGAGAGCGAGATATACACAAGTAATCCTGACGTGCCTCCGTATAGGTCACACTCGTCTGACACACGGGCACTTGATGAGTAGCCCACGTGACCCTGCTCCCGAGTGCTGAGAGCGCAAGATGTTGATACCAGTCAGGCATGAGTTATGCGAGTGTCCCACGTATGACCGCAAAGACTGTCAACTTTTGGAAATAAACCAATCAAAGAAATTTTTTTCAGAATATTTTACATCTTCAATAGTTGCGATTTTGACTTTTCTGAGGAACTGTGATTTAATTAAAATATAAATTAACAATATAATAAAAACACCGAAAACCATAGAGGGTTCAATGAATATCAAAACAAAATTTCAAAAAGTAACTTTAATAAGTCTGAATTTTAATATACCTTTTTAGTATGTATGGGAACATGATTGAATGTATTTATTGGGTGTGTGTGTGTTCTAGTATGAAAGCATTTGCCTTGGTGCGGTTTTTTTTATTATCTAATTTTAATTTATACTTTATCATACTGAATGACCTATTTGGTCCCAGTTCTTGGCCCCAGGTCTAGACCTGGCATTTTATCTAATCCTTCGTGCCCGCCCTATGAGAACTGAAAATCAGCTGAGTGGTCTGGTTAAACTACTTTTATAGTAATATATAATACAGTCCTTTAGTCTTTATTTATGTGACATTTATCATGTTACATTGATGTTAATTTTACTTTAGTTATTTGTGAATTCATTAGGGGATACTTAAGTAAATCCAGGTATTATCCGTTCTTACAGAAGACTTAAAATAAATCTCGCTCTGGTCATTGTTCAACAGTGACTATCGAAACTTCCCATCCTTAATGACTGATTATTTTACCGTCGTGTTTTCATTTATATTTTAACCCAGTGTGTTATTTTGTTGCGGTTTTTTTCTGTGTAAATTTATGTAATTTGTTGATAAGTTCAAGAAACTGAAGTGTAAAACCCCTGTGATATTACTGAAAGTCCTTGATTGTCATCCTTTCTGGTATTACCCTGCCACCAAGTTTACGTATAAGCTTCGCTATCACAAGTGTGTGTGATATTCCTCTTCTCTTCCAGTGTGAAGCACCGTGTAGACTGGAGTCCAACGGAAAAAAAATCCATCTCTGAGGACACCCTTAAGAGAGAGAGAGAGAGAGAGAGAGAGAGAGAGAGAGAGAATAAAACCGGTGAGATGGATTCTGGGAATGACTGTTAAGCCAATAGCAGGTAAATTAATTCTTTCTGCTAAAGGCGATTGATTCCCCTTAACACAAGAGTTGGGGGAGGTGCAGCATTGTACACCTGTAAAAACCCAAGTGCGTGACTGAGAGAGAAATAAAAGAAATTCTCTCTCTAATAAGTTTCTTCACCATGGCAACAATCAAAATAAATAAATTACTTCTCTATGTATGTATGTATATATATATATATATATTATATATATATATATATATATATATATATACATACATCATACATACATACATACACACACACACACACACACATATATGTATAGTATACTATATATATAATATATATATATATACATAAATATAATATATATATATATATATAATATATATATATATTATATATATATATTAATAGATATAATATATATATATATATCTATATATATATATATATATATATACTATATATATATATATATATAATAATATATATATTATACTATATATCTGTGTGTGTTTAATTGCTATACGAAAAACCTTTACTCCTCAAAAGTAAACTCTATATATCTTGCAGATGTACCGGCAGTGTCTACCTGTGTGTTATATAGGAACAATTGCAAACGAATACATTCCATATTATCTGAGTGTTACTTTGTCTCTAGCTGTTCTGTGTCAGAACCGAAGAGGGAAATTCGTTTTACTCTAAGTATTAACTTTGGAATGAGTTTTATTTATTTTAGCTATTACATCGTACCTGGTGTGGCACTAGTTAGTTTGTAACCCTGCTTAATGTAGCCAACTGTACCACGGGGTTCAATAGAAGTCCCTCTAAAATCCTTTGCATTTTTATAAATTACACTTAATTCTAGTGGACGCTTAGTGGTTTCCTCCGAACTAAATTTGCGTAGTTAGTACATCTTTCACAATGCTAAATTGTCTACTTACTGTTGGCTGTCACCATTTTTCGTTGGTCCTATTTAGTCACTGATACAGTCAATCAATGGAAATCTTATCCCTTGGACCCCACGAGATCATATACATACATACACATACACACACACTGCTCCTTATTTAGATGATATAATGCATGTTTAGGCTATCCGTGAATTAATTGGGTAAGAAATAACTTCCACAGTATAAGGTTTTCATTTTCCTGTCTCCTCATCACATTCTCCATCTTTTACGTTCTTGTCTTCCTTCTTTTGTTTTCTTCCGCTCAAAACTGAAATTGCAATATAGGTAAGAATCTAAACAACCGGAAAAAAAAAAAAGTTGCGGAAATGGAAGGAAGGGTTGAAGTGTTTACTGAAGGGTGTGTGACAAGAGCACATGTCCATGATGAAACAGATGACTTTTAGGGGTGGGGATCCAGACCTCTATTTAATAATGAAGTTGGAAGGTTATGGGGTATAATAACCTGGAAGCTCCGAGGCATTTACCGGATTATGTACGCTTCTCAAACCCGCCACCGCCACTCCAGTGGCGCTGACGTCTGCTTATGTTGCACAACACACAGTATATAAAAAAAGGGAGAAAGAGAGAACAAAATTAATCATCACAGACAACCCTATCGAGAGAGACAGAAAGGGAGGGGGAGGGGAGGGGGGACCTTCAGATGGAATGAATCTGTTAACTATTCTGTTGCCCTCGTAATTTCCCCCTGTCTGTGATTCCGGGGAATCCTTCTTCCCAAGACAGAATCATTAAGTTCTCGATGCACTACTGATCAACGGAGGTTAACTCCACGCAACATTACGGCAAGCTCCATTGCAAGTCTCGCCTTTATGCTTCCATATCTAGAGGCTTATGACAAACAATTCAAGAAGGCGTCTTCATTCTGAGATCACTAAAGCCTTGGGGTCAGTGATTTATACATTTTATGATATCGCGAAAAGTATCTGAATCTAACACTTTCATGTTATAGACATAGTAATTACTATCTTTCGTAATTATGAAAAGTAAAAAAATCAATCAGTATAACTTTTATTTGAAATGACAATACTTTTACACTTCAGGAAGAGTGAGAGGGCTTATATGGATGATTTCCCTTATTTATGATTCTGATTTCCCTTATTGCACGGATCTATAAACCCTAAAGGTACTCAGTTGGTGTTACAGTAACCGAATTACAGGTAGTCTAATTTTCAATCTTAATTTCACAGACTAAAAACACATTCTACAAAAGGAAGCTGCCCGCATAGATTTCTGAACAGTGTTTATATCAAAATGAAGTAAAGGTTTACAAGTTCTGTCCCTCATCTGTCAGTTGAACCCTTCGGTGGTCCAGGAGAGGATAAGCTGATTTCCCTAACCACGCGCCTCTTCGTTTGACCGTCCACTTTCAAGAATAATCCCTACATCTTCATTTCGTAAGCTGTTCAAGTTGAGGAAATAATTTCATCTTTTTTCAACTTGCAAGAAAACATGATTGGATTAATAGAATTAGGTAGAAACAACACAAAATGTTCACATCACACAAGTTCTGAGAAATAATCCGTTTCATACAACCCGCGAGTTTAAATGCATATAATATCACGAGAGAGAGAGAGAGAGAGAGAGAGAGAGAGAGAGAGAGAGAGAGAGAGAGAGAGAGAGAGAGATGAATTAGCAATAAAGGCCACCTCCGTTGTTTGAGAATTACATTGTCCGCTGTGAGGTGAGTATTATGAATCCTTAGGAAAACGGACATTCTTTCTTCAACTGAAAGTGCACGTCGGTAATTGGTGTTTTGCTTTCTTATGTAGGGTGCAGTTAACTCCAGTGTTCAGTTGTCATTCTGAAGAAGTCATAAAACTTCTCTGGACTGTTTATCAAGTCTGGGAATAGATGTCCAAAGCTTCCAGACTCTGGGCTTTTAGCATTAATCTCATGAGTCCATAATCTTAGAAGCTGCGCCTACTCCTTCGCCGCCCCAGCCACAACAACACCAATATTTCAGCGAGTGTTTGCCGTCCATCTATACACTCTAGCTACGAAAGGTTGAGACCAAGGTATATAGAATGGTCTTATTCTATATACCTTGGTTGAGACATTTCTACAATTAGCGGCGTTGACACGTCTCCCATCTTGCCAGAGGAGGTATTTAATCCTAATCCAAAAAGGTACATTTTAAGGATTAACCTCCTCGAGTTTAAGGTTAATCCTGAGAGTGGGCATATTCGAGCGTACTGTCCAGCTATTTGCTTTTATTCACAAGTGACTTCGTTTTAAAGTAATATATGCCATGTGTATGTATGCTCACGTTTAGCGTATGTATTTATATATATAAAAGGTATATATATAAATATATGTACACATATACACACACACATGCAAAATTTAATTGGGTTTTATATATATATATATATATGTGTGTGGTGTGTGTGTATATATATATATATATATATATATATATATAAATATATATATATATAACCCAATTAAATATTGCATTAAGTAACTCAAAAAATGTACAGCAAGGTCCAAGTAGTATAATGTTTTGATCTCCGTGTTTTACTTTTGTACCGAGTAATGGAGGGAGACGACAGACAATCCTCTAATTACTGTGACCCGTGGTCACTTCCCTTAATCATCCATACACGAGGAAATGGCAGGGCCGCTCAGAAATTTTGCCAAATCTACCAGATTGTCACCCTTTTGGCGGAAAAGTTTGAACAAGTTTAAGAAAATATGGCATCAGTGCTAATCACCCTCGAGTCTCAACCTTTTGTAGCCGAGTATAGTCAGTGGGAACGGCGCTGATTCAAAATGACTCGAGTCATATGTATGGCTCGTCTTGGCTTGACTCGACTCGACTTGCTTAGTGTAAACGCAGCCTGAGCTAGAAGGCAGCAAATAGTTATGTTGATCGTCCGTCCACCTTCCAATCACAAAGCATATCAAATTCCAAGTCCTCTAGCCTCTAAGTTTTTATTTTATTGAAGGGTAACGTTAGCCATGATCGTACGTCTCGCAACGCTCAGATTCACCACCGTGGTAGAAAGTTTCATGGATCGCGGTTTATACAGCTTTATACACTGTACAGAAAACTAGATTGCGCAGAGAAACTCCGGCGCATATCTTACTTGTTTTAAAACGTCAATTATGTTGACCAGTAAATAAAATTCTTACGTTCTTTTCACGACGTTTACTGATCCCTTCCCAGGAATGAAAATCATGGGTTGATATCAACTGCCTAGTTACTTTCCGTCCTCTTTAACACAACAAGACATTATTTCTATTTTGGAGACGTTAGCATTACCTCTTATTTTCAATCTCTGGTAACTTTTGAATCCATTTTAAAAAATATCTGTCTATATAATTCAGTGGCAGCGTTTTCCACTTTAAAACTTCTATAATTCACTATATGCAATTTAGAAATTGGATCAAGGAAACTATTTGAACAGTTTGTGTTTTGATATGTTACCCGTGGTTAATGTAAACGGCAGTTTTGAAATAAATACAAGAAAGCTGCTTACTTCTGACTACACAACTGTATTTACATCTTGCGTTGAAAACACCACTAATGTCAATGAATGCAACACCATGTCATGTACTCATCAACAATGCTCGATTCTTGTGTAATGAACATTGACAATAATTGTTATGCAGTCTCTGGCTAAAAACAAACATATACGTTGCATGAAATAACTTTGTTACAATTTTCTTTGTATTTTCGTATAATTCAGTTTCAAACTAATACGTTCAAATCAATTCATTAACTAATTTCCTTACCATTCGCGGTGGTTTTGACTCTGTATTATATCATCCAATAAAGCGCAAGCATAACTTTACCAACTGTAATCTCAGTCAGTATTAGTAATACGTCCATTTATCATTTTCAATATACAGAAAATACAAAGTAATATTGAACATCTAGGCGCAAAAGACTATGAGAAAGTAACCCAATGCACGAGAGAGAGAGAGAGAGAGAGAGAGAGAGGAGGGGGGGGTTGAGGGACGGAGAGAGAGAGAGAGAGAGAGAGAGAGAGAGGGTTAAGGCACCTATGTATTTACTGTGAAAAAAGTCTTGAGATAATAAGTATGTGCTACAGTACGCTAGACGAGTGGTTTTCGAGCTCGGCTGCCAATCCGATGGTCCAAAGTTCGATTCCCCGCTCTGCCAACGCGGAATCAGAGAAATTTATTTCTGGTGATAAAAATTCATTTTTCGATATAGTGTGGTTCGGATCCCACAATAAGCTGTAGGTCCCATTGCTAGGTGACCAATTGGTTCCTAGCCACGTAAAAATATCTAATCCTTCGGGCCAGCCCTAGGAGAGCTGTTAATCAGCTCAGTGGTCTGGTTAAACTAAGATATACTTACATTTAAGTATGAAGTTTGAACAAAGTGATGTTATCGAACGTTTCACGTAAGGCATCGGGGTTACATTTAATAAGGCATACTTGACAACTATGAACGAAATTGAAACTAAAACGACCGCAAAGACAACGTAGTACACGTGGGCATTTGAACCAAGCACAGTGAACAACCAGGAGCAATTTATTCCAGGTCGAAAGAAACATCGTGTGACAGACAACAAGAGCGAGTGAATACACCCTGCACCGTGTCAGTCCAATCTTTCTCAAGAGTTACTAATCCCTGGAATACGAAAAGTTGTCCGTAATCCAAGACAGCTGAAAGAGTGACTACCCTTCCATCAATTAGCGTCCCTTTCTCTCTCCATTTCCGAGAAAGATGAAAGGAGAACATGTTAAGTAAAACACGACAGAGTGACCTCATAAAAGAAAGAGAAAAAAACTTTCGTTAGTTCCAACTGTACAAACTTTTGATGTCTGGAAATTAGTATTTCAGTTCTCATTTTCCCTTCTTATATTCAACAAGGCCCCTAAGCCCCTCCCATCATGCCCCCCTCGGGACAACGGAGCAAACATGCAGGACTTTGCATAGTGGGGGCCTTTTAACAAGTCCTTGACTTGAAATCTCCGCATTTTAGCAAAACTTCGCCCATTCTTATCCGGTAGCCGGAGAAAATGACTTCGTGTTATTTTAGCTTTCACTTTCTAAGTCAATCTCTGGAACAATCTCCCTCCGTTTACAGAATCAACGCTTGTATGTCTTCGCATAATCTTTTTAAATAACTTATTTCATGGTTTTTAATGACTGCATAAATAATAATGGAGTGGAAACATTACAATCCTTCCATGGAACTCCAGTGAACATTCCATTCCCAAAAAGGCGTTGCTAATATAACTACAGCAACATTCAGGTGATTAACATTTCCTTTTCTTTGGAATCGATCGTGTGACTGAATTTTTCTTGGAACAATTTCCGCCTGCAAAGCAAAGCAAAGCACGAATGGGACAATCGAACTTCACATGAGAGAGAGAGAGAGAGAAATGATTTCGCCCGTGGGATGAAGAGAGAGTATTATTTAAAGAACCAACCGGATATAGGCAGAAAAGGTGAGGGAAACCGACTGAAGGAAAACCCCGTTTGTGTCATGACACTGTGGGGGCAAAGGCTCCCGAACAGAAAGTGCCTTTAGCATTACGTTACCGGACTGAATATAGAATTTAGGCCAAAGACGAAGCACTGGGACCTATAAGGTCATTCAGCGCTGAAACGGAAATTGACAGTGAAAAGTTTGAAAGGTGTAACAGAAGGAAAATCTCGCAGTTGCACTTTGAATCAATTGTTAAGAGAGGGTGGAAAGTAAGATGGAAGAAAGAAAATATGAAAGGAGGTACAGTAAAAGGAACTAAAGGGGTTGCAGCTAGGGGCCGAAGGCACGCTGCAAAGAACCTTACAGTGCACCGGATGAAGAGCACTGACGGTACTACCCCCCCTGCGGAGAGCATTACGTTACCGGACTGTGTGAGCAGTTGGTTAAAACAACCTGTGATGATGGACTGAAGGGATCTTTGGTTCTAACATCTGGTTTGCAGGAGGGGGAGGAGGGAGAAGAGGAAGACACTTAAAGGAGTCTAGTCCATTTCCCCTCCAAGGAGGAGAAGCTCTCCCACGTTCGCTCCCGAATACAAATATTGTCTATTGACTTTTCCTATTTAATAATGTAGGCCCAGTTACTCGGTGCTGCTACCGATGGTCGTTCGTTGTAAGTGCGCGTGTAGTCTCTCTCTCTCTCTCTCTCTCTCTCTCTCTCTCTCTCTCTCTCTCTCTCTCTCATCCAAAACTTCTGAAAAGTTTGCTTTAAAAGAAGCTGGATATTATTCTGTTTCAGCATACCAATTACTCTCCAATCTCCTTACACTTGTTACCTAGGACCCAACATGGCAAACGTTAATTAACAACTTCTATAATACAGACGTTTCTATATCATTAATAATTTAACACAAAAGTGAAAACTGAACAACTACTAAGGAAATGACGGTAAGCTACATCAAAAGAATGAAAGAATCTTCATACATTTATCATTAACCTATTATATTTGTAAACACAGTTAGGGGCCAGTAGTGGTAATGAAGATGTCCAATCCCGCCTCCCTGACATCTGTCAGGTGTGGACTTGTTGTCTCCTACGATGGGTAACCTAATCGGTAGTATCCCTTGAGAATTAATTGTAAATTTTAGCCAAATGATTTTTGAAAGCCACTCGTACCTTGACACCTGCCTGCGGGTGGATCTGCAGTCTCAAACGGTTGTGTGTATGTTCGTCAGTACTGTCTCTGTAGTATGCATACTTGTGACTTCTAATACTATGTATCAGTCCTTTGTCAATGGCTTGAAAATAAAGCCAAAGCCAGGACCTACACCCTGTCTCTTATTTTTAACCTGTGGATATGTGTGTGATATATATATATATATATATATATAATATATATATATTAATATATATCTCTATAATCTATATATATATACTATATATATATATACATATATATATATATATATATATATATATATATATATATAATCTATATATATATATATATATATATATGTGTGTGTGTGTGTGTGTATGTGCGTGTGTGTGTGTGTGTCTTAGCTAAATATGATGTACAAATGTCATGCATTAAATTCATTATCTCGACTCTATAAGATGGAATTATAGACAACATTGACAAGATGTACATTGTTACCCTTCACCTAAACTTATAATACCATGTGCCTTTTATACAGTGTACAATAAGATGACCTTGAGATGACCTGACGTGATACCGCCTTAAATTTTCTGAAATCTTACTAAAAACAATCACTGATTCTACTGAACCGAGTAGCAATCAATAATTAATAATTACCGTCACAAATTAGTCCCATTTGTGAAACATAGGAGTATATTTACAAATATTCGTAATTATCAATATACTCATATTAAGCATATTTAATGGTGAAATATATATATAATATATATATAGATATTATATATATATATATATATATATATATATATAATATATATATATATATATATATATATATATATATAAGTATAAAAAATCTCCACACAAGTAGACACATGAATCGGAACATAATAAATATACGAAAAAACAGCACTATCATCATATTATACAGTATCTTCGCCTAACAAAGTAGTTTTTCCATTGACATAGAACTGGTCGGAAGATCTCACTTTAAATAGGAGTTAACAACTGTAACAAGAAAAGCTAAGGAATCGGGAGACCCTGGAAGTCAAAGACCAAGACAAATTAAGTTGGGCTCAAGCATACATACATGTGTATGTATGTATGTATGTATGTATGGTATATATATATGTATATATATATATATATATATATATATATATTATACTATATATATCACACATACAATTTTCGTTAAAGGCAATTGCTTTAGTGGCATCACTAAGTTTCTTGCAGGTATCTTCATACCGACGAAGTTTTTTCCGATTCTCGTTCGTCAATTTTCTGGTGAAAAATTCGCAGACTTCCTTTTTCCATTAATAGAATTTTGTCGCGACAGCTGTTTCGCCTTATGGCATTATCAAGCGACTACTGAATTACAATCTGGCCTTTCGGCCTATTTATTTCATCGTGTGGGAAGTATGACCTTGAGGTATGGTACTGGTTAGTCTAGTGATTAACAGCTTAACCATTAAGGGTGTTGTTTTGGATACAAAGAACATAAGGACATCCAAAACAACACCCTTAATGGTTAAGTGTTAATCTCTAGACTAACCAGTACCATACCTCAAGGTCATACTTCCCACACGATGAAATCCAGATTAGAAGTCAGTAAAAGCTTGATAATGCCATAAGGCAAAACAGCTGTCGCGAGAAAATTCAATAAATGGAAGAAGGAAGTCTGCGTATTTTTCACCAGAACCTGACGAACGAGAATCGGAAAAAACTTCGTCGGAATGAAGATACCTGCAAGAAACTTATTGATGCCACTAAAGAGAAAAACTATGCCGAAAAATATATATATATATAAATATATATATATATATATTATATATAATTAATCTATATATATATATATATATATATATATATATATATATATATATATAATCTCTTGAACACGTTATTCGTTTGCACGCATTACCATATGTGAAAAAATAGGAGACGGGGTATATGTCCTAGCCGGTTTTGACTATTTATAAGCCACTAGTAATGTGATATATATATATATATATATATATATATATATATATATATATATATATATATATATGTGTGTGTGTATATATATATACAATCATAAAAGATATTTACTTAAAGCGGAGCAGTTCCTGAAACAAAAAACAATTCTAATAGATGACTCCTGGATTAACATCACCCAGACAACTTCCAAAACAGGAGCTTCATCCAACATCAGCAGCAGATCCAAACCCATTTACAAACGGTACATCTTCCACCATCCTATCTCAAGGCCTCCCTACTCAATCATTCTTTCCCCATCTTATATCAGCGCTTTGGAGGTCTTCTTCCCTTTATTTCAGAATTGCAGACATTCTTTTCAAGTGACCAACCATCTTTGCACTTAGGGTAACCTTGACACAAATTTTACGTTCTCAACATTTCTCACCCTTTCTAACACCCTGTAAAAAGAATAATCTGGAAAGTGGGAGCATTGATTTAGTGATACACAGCTCTCTTCACGTTTGCTCGGTCTGTGGATAGATCTGAGTATACCTTCCCTCTTCCCCTAACTGAAAATGAGACCCAGCTTCTGTCAATGAAATTACCAGTTCATCTCCAGCTCCTCATGCCTTTCTCACCAATTTTCTAGATTTCCTTGGCCACATGCTTCATCCTTCGTTATTCAATGTTATCCCCTTCTTAAAATTTTGATACATGATCTCAAGTAATCTTATACTCAAAATTGTTCCAATATTGTCTGCCATCGTTTTCCATGAGTTGATGAGGGTATTCTCTATGACTACCCACGTTGTTTTAGTCATGTTATCTATAAAATCTGTATTATTCTAGTAATGTTATGTTGTAATTCCAGCAGTTACAATTCTATACTAGTGCTGGCACTGTTTTCCTATAAAATCAAGGGTGACGCTCTTACCATGTTTACGCAACATGATAAAACAAATCCAGGTCGAGAACTAGGGAACTTTCCTGTCATGACTTCTCTAATAAAAGGATGATACGGCATAAAAATACTACAAAATTTCCACCATAACTAGATTCACTGCAATAGGGAACACATCCGGAGACTCAATGTACTCATTTTCAGAAGTTGGTTCTAATTTTCATTATATTCTTACAATGTTTGACACAAAACTGGCCGACTAAAAATTTAATGTCTTTTCGATTTGGACGACTGTTAACAAATGGCGCCAGATGTAAATCGGTACCGGTGCCAGTTAAGCTAAGGAAAATGGTAAAGGGCCAGAAACTTCATCCCTACGGATTTGCTGAGAAACGAGCGCTCTACCATTTTGGGGTTGCTTCTCTAAAATAGAAGTAAACCTTTGGTGGAAAATAAAACCATTAACAGTCAGTTGTTTCCCTTAACGTGCACCCCACATACAACTTTCACCGAATGATTTAGAACAACCTGTCGAGATTTCTAAGAATAGCGAATGGCCAGTTTTCCTGGATCCATTTTGAAAGAGTCGAGAGGGTGACGGCCTACCGCCGAAGCACTGTTCTGGGCGTTGTTGGCTAGTTCCATTTTCAACTGGCAGTTCCCCCAGTCTCCTTGAACTTCTAACTTGGGAGGCAGCAAATGCATTTGTCCTGTTTCCGACTGCCTGCACTGCACAGACGCCATATTCCGAAACACCCGCAGGATAAGTGCAGCTGTAGTATCGCAAGTCAGAAGATTAAGGAGATTGGCGCAACTGCCAGTTGAATATGGAATTTCTTAACGACACCCAGACCAATGCTTCAGTGACAGACAGGCCGCCGTTATCCTCTCGCCCCCCTTTCTTTCTAAAGTTGACCTCGAAAAACTGCCCACTCGCTCTTTATTTTAAAAGCAAACACAGAGGAGGATCACCGTTCTGGTGTTCGAAAGTCTCTCTTTAGAGTTTTCAACTTTTTCATTTAGTTTCAAATGAACAATAACAAAGACACTGTGAACTGTTTTAGCAATATAAGTAGTTTTTTAGTAGTCGGTAACAAATACAGCTGTAAGTACGGTCAAACACAAGCAATGGCAAGTTCACCAAAATTTATTTCGGTTATCTACAGATCGTCAATAAAGTGAGAACCCCAGAAATATGTATTCATTGAAAAACTCCACAGCAGATTAAACAACTGAAACCTCTTTACTGTGAAATATGCGCGCAGTGTTTATGTGAAAAACTATAAAATACAGCGAGCTGGAAGCTACATGACGGACAAAGCTGTTAAAAGAAGCTGGCACAGTTCCCTACTTGGCAGACCTTTTCCTAAAGGCGTTCCAAGCTCTGGAATCCTTTCAGCTCAACCTTCAAATGCATATTGAGTCTTAGGCTCAAGTATCTCGCTCTGGTAATCTAAAAACTCAGTTTCAAGTCACTAAAGATATATTCATGAAATCTGAAGAAAAAAAGACAAACACACACACACAAACACCATAGAAATTTCAAGAGCAAAAATCCAACCGAGCGTTTGGCTATACGATGAATTCGAGAAGGAAGATTTAGTCTAGTGCATATACTACCCAGAACTATTGCCCTAAACCCCCATTTCGGCCTTTTCCATACAAAAAGGGGTAGCGAGTTCACTGAAACAAACAGTCGGTTTGGAATCTCCTGGAATGCCCTGGAATGTTTAGAAATTCCTGTCGCGTGACCACGTTCCAGGTCGTCCCTAGCCAGCACTGGGTAACAAATTCCTAGTCAGTTCCAGGCCAAGGTAATAAAGAGAAGGGATGGCGAGGGGGGAGGAGACGGAGGAGGGGGAAGACGGAAGAGGAGGAGGCGGAGACAAAACAGAAGATGAAAGGAAATTGAGAAGCGAAGAGGATGGGAATGCACATGGGGAAATAAGGCACACGGGAAGATAAGTAAAATATAGACAGGAACAGGAGTGCTAGGAGGATTGACCGAGATGTATGACAAGTGCTTAAGTGTGGCAGTGGCTCCTTAACATGCTTTTTAGAAAGCAAAATTACAAGTTGCATAATAAATCTAGAGGAAAAGGTACACCCCAGTAAACGTACCCTATTTATTCCAGATCACATAAAAATATGACGAACAGCAGAGACACCACAGAGGGCAATTCAAAGGCATAACGACAAAAACAAAATGTAGATGGAAGAGAAACGTATGAGCAGCTTAAAAAAATAAGTTTTAACGAGGACGAGAAAAAGAGAGGAAATACAAGTGCCCGAGAGATACACAATAGAGAGAGCGAGAGTGAATACAAGTGCCCCGAGAGATAAACAATGGGGGGAGAGAGAGAAGAGAGAGATGAATGATCGAGAGTCGATGAGATAAAGAGATAAGAGAGAGATTGAAATAAGCAAGTACCCGAGAGATACGCAATGGAGAGAGAGAGAGAGAGAGCGAGAGAGAGAGAGAGAAGACAAGAGAGAGAGAGAGAGAGAGAGGGACAGAGAAGAAGAGGAGAAGACGAGAGAGAGAGAGAGATGAAATACAAGTACCCGAGAGACGCCAATGGGGAGAGAAGAGAAAGAGAGAGAGAGGAGATGAGAGAGAGAGAGAGAGAGAGAGAGAGAGAGAGACACTGCGTCATGATTTTGTTTTAAAAAAAATGACAAGCGAAAAAAAGGTCTAAAAAGACACACTATAGTAAAAATCTATAATCATAAAAGCAGGCCTCAATCGTAAAACAAATTAATATGAAAATATAAATATATTAGCAAAAAGGTAAAATCAAAATAATTAGTTTTCTTTTTAGTCGATGTATGAATGGATATATTTAGATGGCAAACGAGAGGCTTTGAACTTGCTAGTATTGACTTAATGTTAATAAATAATCATGAATAGAACAACTATTCCCATTATGATATGTATTAAATCAACACTAGTACTGTAAAAAACAATAAGGGCAAACAAGTTAATTTTTTTCACCACTTGCCTTGGTAAATTTCGGTACAATTTACAAAACCACAAATCATACCACAACATAATGAGCAGTAGTTTCCGAGTATTTTTCTTTTCATACAAATCGATCTCATTTCTCACAGGTTATTATTATTATAACAAACAAAAAGATCTTTCAGCGTTTCATTGTTTAGTTCTAGAAATACTCTACCGGAGGAATCGCTAATAGCTCTAAGATAGACGCAGCACAAATGGCAAAAGCTGAGAGAGAGAGAGAGAGAGAGAGAGAGAGAGAGAGAGAGAGAGAGCCTAAAACAGCTGGCCGGATGGAACGCAAAGTCCTGCTTTCGTAACTAAAGTCTCATTGGCAGCAAGGGCGCCTCTAGAAGTCTGACCGTATTCTTAATTAAAACAGAAACTTCCAAAAGCATTCTTAGCTGGAACAGCCCCAGCTATATTAGTCAAAGATGGGAAAAAATTCCCGATTAACACAAAAACAGAGAAAGTTCCCTAATACTTGTTTCCCTTATGTATCAAGTATAATTAGAGCCAGGATTAAAGAGGAAACTTTTTCTTTTCATTACCTGTAATTACCTTGCCAATGACCGTTCCACACAACCCGGCTGCCCGTGCTCAAATAATTTTTTTTTTTTTTAAGAAAGCCGTTCACTTTACCCTAAATAAAAGGAACAAATTTAACACAACCTCGCAATTTTAAAACGAAAAAGAATCCAAAACCGCTTAAATTGCAAAATACAAAGATTATCTGCATTTATGAACTGTACAATAAAGCAGGACATTATCATTAGACATTAATAATATCGAGAGGCCATTTTCTACAAATAAACAAAAAAAGAGGCCTTGAATAAGTACACTTTCATTCAATTGTAACTGATCTGAATGTCTCATCCAACGCTAAAGCTATGGATGAGAACCCTAAACATGCCAGAGAATAACGTCACTCGGTGAGGTATAAACACAAGCATTCCAGACCTAAGTACCGTCAATGATAAAAAGGATTTCTACACATTCCTATGGACCCTTACGTTCATTGTAATTACAAAGAATATTATTCTAAAATCTGATACGAATTTTAAACGCTAAGAACCAGTAAGAAGAGCGAACTAAAAGAAATTCAATCTAAGTGTGAATTTTGTATTTTGGTGAGTGTTTGCTTCACAAACACAACTCAAAAGCTGCATATCTACACCACGATCTGGACTGCGATCTCGACGAAACACTGTAGCACATACAACACGTAGAAACCTATAGGCGTTGTGTTCTTCGCTCAAATTCATGTAACTTTTCACTTTCAGTTTTAAAAATTGTACCTAACTGAAATCCAATACGAGTTTTAATTGCTTTGCCATGCGGATTGGTGCTTGTATGCCATTACCAAGTCATCATCAACCAAGATTTTCTTTTTTCTCCAAATACAAAAGAATGCATCCGATCCCTTTCATAGGCCAGATATAACTATGACTATAGAATCGAATATTCTTACTCAATATATTAAACTAGTAATAATAAGAATTGCTCTTACCATTCCAGAAATTAATGGTTGTTTCTCAGGTGATACTAAATTCAAAGTTAATAATTAACCGCCTTATTATATGAAGCAAAGCATGAAATACTGAAGTATATGAATACTTTCTGACGTTATTCTACTTCCTTAATATCAGACAAAGAAAATATCATCTGAGGCTTTTGTTAGGGACAGAATTGCAAATTATCCCACCGGAAAAATGGGCATTTTTTGGGGCATTTTTCGGTAAGGTATTCAACAGGTGACAAATTATAGGCCAAAACCATATTTCCGTGATGATAATCAAATACACAAATGGAAAACAAGTTGATGATACTCACAAAACAAGCTGCATCACATACCTGCAAAGAGTAAAAACATTTGTCAGAAAATTGGAAATTCAACAGGTACCTGACGTACATAGTAAGATATTCAAATAAGAGTGATAAGCAAAGCAAATGTTGTCAAGAATATAAAATATTCAGTATGCTTATAGTAATCAAACACAGCGACAATCGAAAAAGAATAGTACGTAGGTACTGAAAATACACTTTTAAAATCCACCACATTATTCAAAGACACATATTTCCAAAACATAATACTTTGGGAAATTTTGACAATAAACAGACGTATCCTCTTTCTATATAAACGATTATTCCAAGGGAGCAAGATTAAAAAGCAATTCTTATTTATAAACCTCGCTTCAAGGGAGGGTGCGGTTGCAGTTTGTTAATATTGGTTGAATCAAGAGCTAATCCAGGGTGGAGATTTATATTCCTCATTGATGTGGCTTCAATAAAAATGGACTCCAACAGATTCATTTTCCTTGGGCCACATTTCCGGATTCCCAGTGTGAACAGTGCTTTGGTACAGTACTCCTCCTTGTACTATCTAAACTCCTATTCCCATTTTAATGAAGCGTGTTAGCCTAGTAAAGCATAGATATACATTTTGGAGTAGTGTGGCATTCTTAGTTTGACGACTGTCATTTAGTACAGTGACTTTGATAGTGCCATGGAGCTCTATTGATAGTTTCTGTATATATTTCATCTTCAGTGAATTACATGCTTTAAGTGGATACCCTAAGTTTACCTTGAATCCTCGTTTGTTGATAATTTGTCTTAAAATCATTAAAGAACTACTTTTCTGATCACTGGTGTGTAGACTCCTTTGTCAGTTGCCATCCCTCCAATCTCATAGCACACCCACGGCCACGTCATACATACATGCATACATACATACATACATATATACATATATATATAATATATATATATATATATATATATATATATATATATATATACCTATATATATATATTATAATACGACACACACACATATATATATATATATATATATATATACATACATACATTTATATGTCTGCGTGTGTGCAATACGAATTGCACCACGCAATATAAAATTAACAGAGATCTAGACAGGCCAATGAAAAAGACGTGTAAAATCTGTGTAATGAATAAATACAATACGTATCTGGGCTCCCTTGTATCCACTATATTTCATAAGTCAATGTCTGGAAGCAGAACCCTAAAATAGGGAAAACAGGAAATCCCCAAAGGGGCCAGCCGTCTTATGTGGATTCCGAAGGGAAAAGAAAGTAATTCAGAGATTGTGTGGCGAGTGATACTATAATAAGCTCGCACTAGGAAGCAGGGCGGGTAGGGGAGAGGAGGTTACGCCTGTATAACTATTCAGGCTCAGCGTAGGCCTATCGGAAAGCAAAATGTACGATAGGCCTAGGCTTCGCTATGAATACCTTATTGTCACAGTTGGCGGAGGCTAAACTTTCAAATAAGACATTCGGATGACAATGGTAAGCAGCTCTATCGGTACAGTAATCTGTGGATGTGACAGACGCACAATACAACCTCATCTGTTTCAAGCCACCGATGGAGAAGCAGTTACTACTCGACCGTTTCTCCTGCTATCTTATAAAACTTCCGTTTCGTTGTTGTTCCTTGAGTTTTGTTCATCTTAGCGGCTTAAGTCTGCGCTGTATCAGAATATGATCCTTACACTGTACATCATTTAAATCTATTTTGTTCACAACCTTCTTACACAACGATTACATATGCGTAAAAAATGATATAAAGGTAAGTTTACAAAAAATATGCATACAAAAGGCAAGAACACGTCTAACAATCATGCAAATACAGAGAGAGAGAGAGAGAGAGAGAGAGAGAGAGAGAGAGAGAGAGAGAGAGAGAGAGAGAGTATTTATACAGAAATAAATGAAGCTGGAATGGGGACGCTGAAAGGGAGGGATCCTAAAGCCACCAGACCTACCAATGTTTACCTTCAAAATGTTTTTATTTGCATTTTCCACATCCCTTGGCCTCCATATATTTCTGAGAATACGAACTTTAAATACGCGAGGGAGAAAAAGCAAAACAAAAAAAGACAATCCCAGGTAAATACGACAACAGGAATGAACCTCACGTATCACCATCATCCGAGGGCTGTAATAGCTTTCTATATATTAAAGAAACCAAACACTTTAAAAATACACAAACCATTAACCACAAAACCAGTTATAAATTGAATAATGCCGTTTAGCCACTTTCAAAACATTTTCTATCGAGTTCATATAACTCAATGAAATGATGAAAAAGAAAAAAATATCTACATCACTGGTATAGCCAAAGAGATCATTCTTATTCAAATAAACATCTTTGTTCTTCTTTGGAAAGGAAGGTCAACAATTTTAAAAAAACAATCATTTATACATACATGCATTAATATATACACAAGCATCCGTTGCCCTGTAGGTTACACACCTCTCAGTAAAAAACTTATACACCATCGAAGATCTTGGACTTGCTCAGGAGGAACACCAAAAATCACTGGCATCGGGATGATGGATACCAGTGAAGCTTTGAGAGCATTGTCTCCTGACTTGAAGCTCTGCACGCCTGCCAGATGACCTCAATAAAGGCTGGGTTCCATTAACGCGTTTGCAATGTGCTTTTTCAGTATGCCTTTGCATTAAATAGGGATTAAAAACAGACAGTTCTGTTTTCCATATGTCCAGTACAGTTACGATTACATTATAGGCGTCAGTATGGGAGCTTTCAGTGCATTACAAGGCAATCTTTATTAACAACATGAATTACTGTTAATCATCTTGTATTTTACACGAAGCTCTTCTCGTTTTTTCATGAAGGGGGTACAGAATGTCCTTAAAGCTGAAGAAAAATAAATTGCTCAATGATGGATTTACTTAATCATTGTTTTTATATACGGATACATCATTTGTTATCATAAGCTTGTGAATGTATTCTACAGGCTGATGTAGCCCATCTTGTAATCATGGTATTGTTATTCCTGGCTAAAATGAGAATATGTAGAGTAGGCATATCTATCTATCTATCTATCTATCTATCTATATATATATATATAGATATATATATATATATATATATATATATATATATATATATATATATATATATATATATATATAAAGTATAAATGACAAAAGAAGTCACATTTGCAAAATATATAGTGGAGATATGCTCTTGGTACCTGGGGTTACTGCTAAGCCGACATTGGTTCTGTCAATTGTCTTAATTCGCTTCATCGTTGCCATAAGGAAGATGCTGTCTATGTGGTCATAGTCCCAGGCTCCATTGGAAAGGTTGATCCTATTATCTTGTGCTTTTATCAGTGAAGATTCTAGCATCTGACATTTGTATCAACAGCTGCTTTTGTATAAAATTCGTGACGAGTTCCAATCCATGGTATAATTCGTGTTATGTGATGGAAAATTGTCGAACTATGCTGTCCATATATAACCGAGTACTTATGTTAAGTTAATCTTTCCTAGAGATATTTTCCTGTGAAACCATAGTATGACTTGTCACAATCCATAAATGGGATTTCAAAGACTCCTACATTCAGATTTACTTTTCCGGAATTTTTTCTTATTCTAGAATGCTTATATTCTATTCACAAACTATTTAGTGGTCATACATTAACTTTTGACTAAGATAGATGGTAAATAACATGTCTGTAAAAGCTCAAATGGCCCTCTCATTTTTTACTCCTAGCAACTGCTCAGAGAGAGAGAGAGAGAGAGAGAGAGAGAGAGAGAGAGAGAGAGAGAGAGAGAGAGAGAGAGATATATATATATATATATATATATATATATATATATATATATATATATTATGGGGGGTGGGGGGAGGGACTTTTTCTTAATCTAGAATGCTTATATTGTATTCACAAACAATTTGGTGGTCATACATTGACGTCCGACCAAGATATATAGCAAGCACCTTGTCTATCAAAACTCAAATGGCCCTCTCAGAAGATATTTTTAAAAAAAATCATTTTTGACACCTAGCAACTTCTCAGACATATTTTAAGGATTGTTTCTTATTCTGAAATGCTTACATTGCATTCACAAACATTTTGGTGGTCATACATGTTCAGATTTACTTTTCTGGACTTGTTTGTGATTCTAGAATGCTTATATTGCGTTCACAAACAATTAGTGGCCATTCATTGACTTTTGACTAAGATATATGGTGAATACCACGTCTGTCAAAACTCAAATAGTCCTCTCAGAAGAAAATTTTTAAAATTCCATTATTCACCTAGCAACTGCTCAGATTTATTTTTTTTTTTTACTTTTTTCTTATTCTCGAATGCTTATGTTTTATTCACAAGCGATTTGGTGGTTATACATGGATTCTGAAAAATATAAAGGGCCCTTGTAGACTGCCATTTACATAAAGAAATTTTTTACACCTTTTAACTGCTTAGAATTCGTTTTTTAGACTTTCTTTTTACTCTAGGATGGTAAGTGCACAAGTGTAACAATTTCATAAGCAAATTAATTTTTAGGTGCCCTTCATGCAATTATCAAAATACGCTAATTTTTTCATAAAAGAAATTTCCCATTTTTTCGCTCCTGTTACAGATTTTTTGTTTGCGGCCACAGAAAGCTGAAACCTCAAACAAAAAATTCCACCCCATCCTACTTAAACAATGTGAAGCTGTGAATACAAAAAAAAAAGTTTGGTGTGGAAGTTCTCTAAGCAACATTCTGATTCTAATGACACAGTTTTGTGTGATATGTAAAAAGAAATATTCACAAAAAGGACGCGGGATACCATAACTTTTGAATCATTTGAAAGCAGTTTATAACAGAGTATGAAGAGTTATCTGCAGAACACGCAAAACAAGCAAAAAAGGAAAATGTAAAAAAAAAAACTCTTTTGCAAAGAGCAAAATCAGAGGTGAAGCAAAACAGTAT
>NC_061090.1:41331085-41333585 GCF_015104395.2 Macrobrachium nipponense
TAAAATAAAATTTCACTTGTCGAATACTATTTATGAATGCCCTTAATATTCTTACATAAAACCCCAAAATAAATGTCAATTACTTCAATCTCATCTTGGTGAAATTACTAATCTTCATTTCCCTTTAACCATTCCCTATGGCAGATTTCACTGCTTGAATTGCCCATATCAGGTTAAACCATTTTTCAGGAAAATGCCCCAATTTAGTTAAATAAAAAGCCTTAGGTAACCTAATCCTTACTTGAAAATTTATTTGCTTATTTTTATTGTTTTGGGGGGAAGGGGGTTTTTCAGCTCTACTCCATAACTTCTGTAACCATAAACACAGGATATTTACAATCACCATTTTCTATCTTTTTTTTTCCTATTACACAGTGAAAATTCAAAGAATACCTATGTCTGTAAAAACTTTCTGGAGTCTATAAAATACAGAAAGTTGAATAACATTGCAAAACGAACTCCGCGTCTATTGGCCTGGTTCAATAAAGAGGTCTGCATAATCAGTTGCCTTCCTGTTACTGGTAATTCTCTTAAGCAACTATCACTACATAGGTTGTAAAGATCGCTCTAGACAAACTGCAGAACTCAAATCTATCATGAATGCATTTCTGTGACTCTTGGTCACTGAAACCTTTCCATTACAACACCAATGCCACTGTCTCAAAAGTCCTTCCTATCTTGCCCCTGCTTCTCCGCTTCCCTTCCAAGACTTCCATATTACTAACACGTGCGTGCGCCCCTATATTAAAGTCACAAGTGAACATGGAGAAATTTCTTAAAACATCCAGCTACACTGATATATTTTCATAACTTTAAGCATCCTTCCTCCCAACACATTGAACATGCGCTTGGTCTAATATCACACTCAACACCCTATCCTAAAACAACTTTCTCTTATTCTAATCTTTTACATAGCTCCTGATACCTCTATTGCCTCATCTATTGTGCGTTTCCCTAAAATCTCGTTCGTTTTAAATTACGCAACCTTCTGCTGGCACGGCCTCTTGCCTGTGAGACACACATGCACAATGCATATTAATCAGCAATTTCCATTCTGTCATTACCTATGTCTCCATAATATTTACCTGAAAATCCATCCTCATCCTCTCTCTTACAAACGTTATCGACATATTCCATTCGCAAGTTCGTCTTTCACCCCACCTACATTTATTACTTACCAGACATGTTGCATTATTCTGTTAACATAAATATTAAACAACCACATATACGTAGCGCAGCATTATATGAGTACCAATTTTACACTGGACCAGTAACTTAATTACATGAGCCCTCTCAAACAACAAAATTTCTTATTTTTCTCTAAATGCAAACATCTACAACAAAAAAGTGCATCCTTAATGCTCTCCAAGTAACATTTCTATCATGAATTTATGTATGCCACAAAATTTTCGCTTACTCGGGGAGTAAGCATACAGACTACTTTGTTGTTGTTGTTGTTATCCATGCCCTTGCTGTTGCTGTTCTTGTTGGGAGACTAGGAAATCCCATGTAAAAGCCTGTAAAGGTCTGAAAAATGTGTTTTTGTTAGTTGAAGATGCAGGAATTTTAGGATAGTATATTCTTGATTTATTTATTAGAATGAAAACATAAAAAAAATGTGAATGTTAAACAGTACATAACACTTATTTCTAATAAAATAAAGCGCATTTATTTTAATTTTCATTGGGGAAGCAACCAGTTATTTGATTCTAAATTTTAGCTGAAGCTCACGTCTCGTTCCCTTTGTTCTAGCCTACTCGCACAGCTGCTTCACAAGATCCATACAGCATCAAATTTTACACCACAGAGCATTTCCCCTGCCAAGACTTATGTCTCCTGTTTCATTTCTCAGTAAAATCCCGTACATACAACTTTCCAAATATAATATACATATTACCCATCTTTCTCAGACAATGGGACAATAAATTATTCCTCTTATTCGCTCTTTTGGAACCTATCCTCATACAAAACATCTCGCACATTACATATTCCACTCGAAGATTTTTCATTTGTCTTCCAGGCATCCTTGATATTCACCTCTCCAGCTTTTACACTATTCTGATAAGCTTTACATTCTTATCAAGGTTCTCCTTTCCATCCGTATCTTTTATCCTATACCCGCTAATACCTTGCACAGTGGTACTCAATCACAAGAGATTCACACACACATACAAATATATATATATATATACACACAAGGGTTGTCCATAAAATAAGATTCCCAAAGATTTTTCACAATGAAAAACATGTTTATTGGCATTGAATAATACATTTTTGAAAAAATTAGACTTCCCATTTTTCAACATAATCGCCGTTGAGATCAATGCATTTTTACATGTGTTGTACCATCTTCTTTATGCTTGAATACCAGAACTCTTTTCTTTCAGCTCTTCTCCGTTTCTGAAATGCGTGCCACCCAGGTGTTTCTTCAATTCAGGGAGGAGATGGCATACCCTAAATGGTCTGTCAAAAATTTTGTCAATAAAGGTCTTGGTGTCAT
>NC_061090.1:41336085-41338776 GCF_015104395.2 Macrobrachium nipponense
AATATTATATAAATATATAATATATATATATATAATATATATATATATATAATATATATAATATATTATATTATATAATAAATATATATAATATATAATATATTATAGTTCAGTTGTATTCCACATAGGAAAATGAAAAAAGGTATATCTCAGAAAATGGTCCATTGGAGGACGAAACTGTTGGGCATTTTCTGAGATATACCTTTTTTCATTTTCCTATGTGGAATACAACTGAATTACTATATCTTCGTGCCTAAGAAGATTACCAGTACTATATATATATATATATATATATATATATATATATATATATATATATATATATATATATATATATATATATATATATTATATATATATATATATATATATATATATATATATATATACGCACACAGGGGGTGATTTGCTTAATAAGGGCCTACTACTAAGTCATGAAAGACATTGAATTTTATTTATGTGATCCTGAACTGAAATGAATACCTTCGCCCTGAGTACAAAAACAATTAGTTAGTGCAACTGAAGATTTATTTTCTCTTTTTTCATTTAATAAAAAATTGAGGTGTCTTGAATAATGTACACTGCATTCTCTTGATTTCATCTGTGGAATATAATATATATAATATTATATATATTATATATATATTATATATCATATATATTATATATATATATATATAATATAAAAATATATATATATATATATATTTATCATATAACATATAATAATTATACTATATATATATATTATATTATTGGTTATATATAATATTAATATAATAATATCTATATTTATATATATATATTATATATATATAGTATATATTATATATATATATATATATATATATATAATAATATATTATATATATATATAATATATTTATTATATATAGATATATATATATATATTTATAAATTATAAATTTTAAAAACAATAATATATAATATATTCTAATATATATTCCCTTGTTCGCCAGTTTGCCCATCACACTCTGGACTACAAATCTTTTGATTCTCATGAAACCCCAAACCAAAAGCATATTCATTTAGATATGTCATATACAAATTCAAACGACTACACTACCAAAGGAACTTGGAGAAAAGGCAATAGGGTTTGTGCGAATTAAACAGCATCCTCCAACAGTTGCCAGAGATTGTAATTACGTTTTTGCAACGAGATGGCCTCATATAGCACATAAAACGAAACATAAAATGATGTGGGAAAGTCGGTCTCCTTTTCTCCTCCTCACATATAAAAAGCTCTTTGGCGGCGGTAAAACGCTCAGAGCGACCTGGACACAAAAATGATATGAGATATCACATGAATTCCTTGAAGGAAAGAAGGAAAAGGCTGAAGAAATTATATGTACCACAAAAAGACCCTTAAAATCCACTCATGATGCTTTGTCCCCAATCGCCCATCTCTCTCTCTCTCTCTCTCTCTCTCTCTCTCTCAGGATGAACATTAAATCAAATAGACACAAAATTCGTGGATATAAAGTGAAAAATACATAAGGCGTAATATTCAGCATGCTCCTGTTGGGAAGCCCTATGACATTCTGTTCCTTTTAAGAAAAAAAATCCATGATCCATGCTCATTAGAGAGAGAGAGAGAGAGAGAGAGAGAGAGAGAGAGAGAGAGAGAGAGAGAATATTTTTAAAAAACTAATATTCAGCTTTTGACTACGACAAGGAAAAGCATCGGGTCATTTCAAACAAAAGTCTTGACATTCAAAATGCAGGAACTAAGTGATCTCTCGGCGTCAAGTCTAAAGCTTTTTTTAAGGGCCAAACACAAAACAACTGAGGTTGAATTCAAATGCTGACACAGGACTGCTGTTGAGCTTCACTTCCATCAAAAATAATATATGACTTGATTGGTGCAATAGACCAAGAAAACGGTAAACAATGCTTCAGGGCATTAAAAGGGAAAGTACAACACTTTTCGGGAAGTGCAAATCCAACCGCATTACGGAGAAATATATATGTGGAAACGCAACAGCTTAGTTAAAAAACCGCGGTCTGAATATATCCCTTAACTTTATATTGATGCTGAAATACAAAAATGTAGTCTTAAGCCATTATCCTATCATTACCATTCTTACACATACCTTTGTCTCCTTAAATTACCCAAGTTAAATTTCCTCTCTCCGGCTCTCTGGTAACGTTCTCACCAATTAAGTCGGGTAACAAGACTATGATTTTCCATTACTATATAGCAACCCACATGAAAGAAACAGCATGGATGCAATTGGCCTATCTGAAATTTAGGAGGCAAGTCATCCCTCATACATTATATATATATATATATATATATATATATATATATATATCTATATATATATATATATATATATACCTTGTAATGATCTCGTTATTATAGACCAGCAGGTTCAAAATAAAAACAAGAAATTGGGATGGAATGACTGACGAAAGGCAATTCAGATCAAGGAGGAGGACTGAACTAAACACAAAAATATCCTAAATATTAATTTATTTAATGATTAAATTTACAAATTTACAATCGAGGCCAGGTTTTGGGTGGCGAAAATACAGTTATCAATTATCAAAATAATAGATAAATAGATAATCAAAACCATTAATAAAGAAATAAATCAGAAGCGAGCATTGCACTAAATCAGAGCCATACACTTGCTCGACACAACAATAAGTATAATGATGCAAATC
>NC_061090.1:41339276-41368822 GCF_015104395.2 Macrobrachium nipponense
GTTTTCCAATTTCCTGGTCTTATTTTCCAGTCACATTGCCAATCTCCGCCACATCACAATCTTACGGGGGTTTTCGCTTTTTTTTCTCCCCCCCCCCCCCCCCCCCCCCCCCCCCCCCCCCCCCCACCCACCTCCCCCCCCCCCCCTCTCTCTCTCTCTCTCTCTCTCTCTCTCTCTCGTCTCTCGCTCTCTCTCTCTCTCTCTCTCTCATCTCAGTAGCATTCACGACAGAATTTGGTATTTTCTTTGAAAATATTCTTTGTCTTCATTTTTTCCCAGAGGGAAGCCCCTTTTACCATGTATTTTTACGCGCTTTTGTACTAAGGAAAATATTAGTTTTTCTTCGCTATCTTATTTCTTACTTTAATCAAAATGTAATCTCTTTAAATTATGACGATTTTGACGATACAGTCTCCGATACTTGGAAAGTAATGTATGCTGTGTCTGATTACATAAATTACGTGTAATTTTAGTATTTTTTTGGTTATTCTCCGTAGTTCAGTCTCAAAACCAAATATATATGCATATAATATATATATATAATATATATATCTATATATTATACATATATATATATATATATATATATATATATATATATACTATATATATATATAATATATATATATATATTTTCATATATTATACATATATATACATATATATATATATATAATATATATATATATATACACATATATATCATACATAATATATATATATATATATATTATATATATATATTATATACATACGTAATCTATATATATATATAAAATATATATATATATATATATATATATATATATATATATATATATATATATATACTATATATATATATATATATATATATATATATATATATTGTATATATTTACTTTATATATATATATAATATATATATTTACATATATATCATATATATATATATAATATATATCTATATATATATATATATATATATATATATATTATCAATACATATATATATACACACATTATATATACATAGACATGTGTGTGTGTATATAATGTTAGTATTTAGTTTACAGAGCCTATACAGCAAGGGAAGTTTGTAGGTGGTACTGCATGGTTTTGAAAATTTTCCCAATTAAGTTCCAAAAGTGCGCTACTTTCACGATTTCTAATATAAGAATTCGCTATGGTCAATGACTATCATCTTTCCCATATAAATTATTTCAAGTCCGGAAAACTTTTTGATCTACTCATATGTCGAACGTGAGTGTAGCGCGCTTATGGAACTTCATTGGGAACATTTTCAAAACGTGGCAGTACCATATCATTATACACCATTATACAGATAATTTATAGAGACTGTTCTATATTAATAGTGCCACGAAGGTGGTTTTAGAAAATATTAAAAAAAGGTTGAAAGACAATATTCGGAGAAAAATGCATTTTCATGGATTTAACATCAGCCTTTGTTGAATCATAGGTGCTATACTAATATCACAAAGTATACGTCTTGATTTATCATTAGAAAGGTATAATTTAATGTACTTTAATTTCGTATGTAACAATGTTCGATAAAATGCATAGTTAGGAGTATAACGTGAAAATGTAAAAAAAAATCGCTGCTTGGGGGCATTTTGTCCCCTAAAATTTTTGCTACAGTCCCGGACGTTATTTATTTATTTTACTGGGGACCTACCAGAACACTTTGGTGAAGAAATTATTTGGTTACAAATGTTTTCTCAGTTCGACCCTTAGATGGCCTCCCTAAGATGTAACAAAAATAACTCGCATAGTGAACTAAAAGTACGATAATTATAAGTACGATAATTGAAGAGTATTTTTCAAAATACTGATGATACATCAATGCAGTCATGAATTGGACTAATTTATGCATGATTTTTATTTTTTTTATTTTTTATTTATTTATTTTTTGAGAATCGTAGCTTTATGCCTGTAAGGTGTCTATGAACGTAAGTAGACTCTGATGAAATTGAGCTCCTCTGTTGTGGTCATATTTCCATTTTTATCGTTTGACGCCCGCAGCTAAATTATTTTTCGATTGTTGGAATCATAGTTTAGTGGTGACTTGCTATTTATTGTTACCGTCACGGGCGTTGTACTTTCATTTGTATGATTGCCTTTCTGTTCATATATATTTTTTTTTTTATTTCGACTTTGAAAGTTGCATGTAATGAAAGGAGGAGGGAAGTGTCCCTCCGAAAGTCAAGTAAATATTCCAGCGTTTTTGCTGTTGTTTTATTTGTGTTTTTCGGACACGGGAAATTGGTTTTCGTATTGGTGATATATATATATATATATATATATATATATATATATATATATATATATATATATATATATATATATGATTAAAGTTACAGCACGAAGGAAAGTTGAAAGACTCGAAACGCTAAGTACTTTCGTCTTATTACCAAAACATGGTTACAGCATCTAAAGATATAAAGAAGCAAGGGCCTATATAATGGTTTTGGTACAAGTCTAAGGTAATACAAAAAGGTCGGGAGGTCACAGAACGGTCAACAGATTTACAATCGAAATCTACTTATTGGTAATCCTCTTTAGTCTATCTTTTCAATTCCTTCATAAGGAACATATGTTTTATGACCGGGTGGGAAACAACAACAAATAATCAGTGAACAGATCAAACAAATAATGTTTAATTTTTACATTTAAGTAAAAAGTCCCACAGAATGCATCGGACGCTGTAACGAAACTATTTCAAGGAACTTGTTTGAGTCTGTTTTATTTCAGTTAACTTGGGTGAATAATTTTAATGTAAGTCAGGATTACTTTCATTGTGACTCGGTCATAAAACATATGTTCCAGAAGTAATTGAAGATTAGTATAAAGAGGATTACCAATACGTAGATTTCGATTTTAATTTGTTGACCGTTCTGTGACCTCCTGACCTTTATGTATTCCCTTATGACTTGTACCCACCATTTAAACAGGCCCTTGCTTCTGTATATCTTTAGTTGCTGTGACCATGTCTTGGTAATAAGACGAAAGTACTTGACAATCTCAGTGTTTCAACATTATGCATAAACACACACACACATTATATATATATATATATATATATATATATATATATATATATATATATATATATATATATATATGTATATATATATAAAGTATAAAAGACACACTAAAGCACTCCACTCTGGTATAAAGCTAAGGGCTATATTGCAGTGGACTAACCGATATATATATATATATATATATATATATATATATATATATATATATATTATATATATATATATATATATATAGATATTATATAAGCGAATTCCACAGGAAAATGATAGTCAGAAATCCAAGCGTTTTAGTCTTTACTCAGACATTGTCAAGGAGTTAATCATTAACTCCTTGACAATGTCTGAGTTAAGACGAAAGCGCTTGGATTTCTGACTATCATTTTCCTGTGGAATTCACTTATATATTTATGAAGTCAATTGCATCTACTGTGATTTTTTTAAGCATATATATATATATATATATATATATATATATATATAATAATGTATATATATTTTTTTCAGATTTACAACAAGCATACGCCGATCCAAATGATCTACGTTTGTTCGGGAATATAATGAATTTTGAAAATACGAAATTTAAAAATGTTACTTGACTTATTCTGAATATTATTTTTTCCAGTCTATGGAATCCTGAGCAAATATATTTTGTGTCCATCTAGTTTCAGTGTAAAAGCATACACCTTGTACAGTTTAATTATTTTACATTTAATTTCCATTAATTCATCACCACAAGAATTACCTTTTTGGTCCCAGTTCTTGTCCTGTGGTCTAGACTTGGTCTTTCATCCTAATCCTTCGGACCAGCCCAATGAGAGCTGATAGTCAACTCAGTTGTCCGGTTAAACTTTCTTGGGGAGTCATTTTCAGTGGAAATAATGTGACATCTCACTCTTGGGAGAATGCCATGTTACTTCATTTTGGAGGTAACAGGGATCGGTTTAAGACTGTTAAGTGGAATTTATGATCAGGATGATAGAATTCTTAACTGTTGCGTGGCCAGGCCAGAATCATACCTAGAAGTTCTTTCTCTGTGGTGCTGTATTGGTTTTGAGGAGAGTTGAGCTTCTTAAGGTGGGTACACACGTGAGAGCCAAAAAACTTGTATGCGTAACTGAGTTACGCATATACGGTTACAAGGTGTCAAAATGTAGAGGACGAACCGTAACCACGTTAAGCACGTAACTTCATTTCAATCCACTGCGATCACCAGTCTGTCTCTGTCCGGGTTGTTTACGACGAGGTGGCCACCATGCAAGTAGCAGCTGCCGCGTACATTTATACACATTATTTAACGAAGATGGAAGCGAAATAAAAGAAGATGGTGGCAATCAAGGTTATATACTAGAAGGGTAGAAATAGTGGACGGGAATTACTCGCTGACTTGAGATTCCAAGAAGTCTGTTCTTCGTAATAGCTAATAAATTGAAGGACCTCTTCGTCACTTCAATCAGCCAATCAGCCATGGTAGACATATACGTACTGACTGACCAAAACAAGGGACTCTACTATGGACGGTCTTGTTCATAGTCGGTGTTAACAAGTTCAGCAACCTCTGTTGTTACGCGTGTAAATACAGGCCCCGTCACACATGGCGTAAACGTTCAAAGAGACCTCCCTTTCCCTTTGATACGGGGCCCAAAAAACCGACATTGGCGGACGGAGGGCGAACGAGCTCTGAACCTCGCGGGTTCGGGGTTCGGGTTCGAGGAACCGTCCACACTTGCGTTTTTTTGTTACAAGAATCGGTTACAATACAAGGTTCGGTTCGCACGTGTGTACCCACCTTTAGAATAGTAGGCTACTGGTTGCCTAACCTCATCCTTGTCTTGGAACATGACTGCCCTAATGCCAATGTCACTGGGATCAGCTACCATGTAGAAGGGTCAATCATAGTTGGGTGTATGAAGAACTGGTTGGCTGATGAGTACTGCCCTTAGATTAGTGGTTCTTTACATTTTTCGGTTTATGCACCCCTTTCAAATCAGCGGTCAGTTCTCGCACCCCCTGATTGCTGAAATACAAAAAAAAATGCAAAAAGTAAAAAGTTCATGTGATGTGTATTAATAACAAAATCACATTTTTTTATCTTCATATAGCTTACAAAAATCCAGAGTACATATTAATAAAAAAAAAAATTCTGGAAAATATAATGCATATATAAAAATACATTTTGCTTGAATAATTTCATTGGCATCTTTGCACCCCTTAGGAAGTGGTCTCGCACTGCTGGGCTGAGTTGAGATGGTCGTATGCCCTCTCACACTCATGTGTGAAGCAGGAGGCCGTTTTCCTTGGAAGAGGGTAGTTATAGGGTCTGCTACATCAGTGAAATTGGAATCAGCCGTCATAAGTACTTGACCATCTCGACAAATTGCTGCGCTTCCCTTTTGGTCCTCGGGTATGGCATATCCTGAATGGCTTGGATGTTGACATCTTTAGGCATCAGTTTCCCGTTTCCTACTCGGTGACTAAGATATGTGATCTCAGCCACCCTGAACTGTCATTTCTTTAGGTTTATGACCAGGTTGCCTTTTTGTAGGGCAGCAAAGATTTGGCCAAGGGTCTAGATATACGACACTGTTTTTTAACCTGCCAGGATTTTGTTCATTAGCCTCTGAAAGTGGCTAGGCGCATTCTTTAGCCTGAAGGGCATCACCTTACACTGATAAGAGGCCTGTAGATGTGATGAAAGCAGTCAGAGGCTGGGACTCCTCTGCGAGGGACACCTGCCTTTTCTAAGTCGATTTTGCTTAAATAGGCAGCACTGCCCCAGGCTGTCTAAGCAGGCCTCAGTTCACAGAAGGGGTACAGTCCTGGTTTGGTGCCTTTGTTCAGCTTCCGAAAGTCTATACATAACCTATATCCCCCTTCATCCTCAGGAACCATGACTACTGGGGAGGACCATTCACTACAGCTGTCCTGTGGAGTTACACTTGCTCCTCAATCTTTTCCTTCTGCGAATTGATTTAATAGTAGCCTTCAGTGACAGGAGTGACTCCTTCTTGCAGGTGTATCGAGGGTTCCAGGATGTTGGTGCATCTGAGGTGGTCCTGGGTGACTTGCGGTTCTATACTTAACAGTCTTTGTATATCCTGATGCTGGTGACTCTTCAGTCCTGGGGTAACAGGCTCAAGGATTGGTAAGACTTATGAATTCATGAGGGGGCTGGTGTTGTGGCGATGATGCCCCATGAGGTGCCCAGGAGCAGGAAGGGTTTCTCTGGCTTCCTTTCTCTCACGGGTTAAGTGGGGCTTTAACAGATGAATGTGCAGCCATTTAGCTCGCCTCCACCTGCAATCCGCAAGGTAGTTCAATGTTCCACGCTTCCCAAGTTTCTTGTGGAGGCCTGTGAAAGGGGTTTCGAGGGGATGAGTGGCTCCTTTCCGGAGCACCAGGACTGGGCTCCTTTCCGGAGCACCAGGACCTGGGCTCCTTTCCGGGGCACCAGGACCTGGTCTCCTTACATTAAAATATCTACTTCTGGATTTTTGTCAAGCTTGAGCTTGACCCTCTCTTGAGTGACTGCCTCCGTAGCTTGAGCAACACTGCCCATGCAGCCCGAAGCATCCACTGGGTGTTGGGCAGTTCCTTCTCCCAGTCTGCCTTTGTTGGTCTGGCCTCGTACAGTATGTCGAGGGGACCCCAGGTTGAGAGAGTGTAGAGTAGTTGGAAGGTGCCGTATCCTAATGACTTGGACGAATTAACGCTGTAACTATATACCATCAGGCTATCCTAACTCACTGCAGTATCAAGCTTGACTGCTTAAAGATTGTTCTATCAGACAGTCACAGGACGGCACAGCCAGTCAAAAGATGCTGTTCTATCACATAATCTGGAAATTAACTAAGCATACAAATGTTGGGAGACAATGGTGAAGAAAAGTTGTATGGGGTCCAAAGTGGGTTATATATTGACAGAGAGTGAGATACGTGGGGGAATTTGGAAAGGATTTTTTGATAAAAGTAATGAAAATAGAGTATAGTCAGCGGAAAATGGGCTGCCAAATTCCCGTGTATGATTTAGACTTACCTTAGGTTTCCAAAATGATCACTCCTTTTATGAGTTGGTGTTTCAGAATTGGTGCCCATGTTTCACAAGTCAAATGGCAGCCTCTATGAAGCAGAGCAGGAATGTATGTCCACTTGAGATGCCTTCAAACAGCAGAATAGCAATTCTCTGACCTGGCCCTGGGGTCGCCCCAGGGTAACTTTCACAAGATGGGGGCAGCTGCACTCATCACTCCTATAAGCCAAAAAGCAAAGGGATCTTGGCAGCAGAAAGAATGGATAAAAGGAGGGGTTAGAGAGAGAGAGAGAGAGAGAGAGAGAGAGAGAGAGAGAGAGAGAGAGAGAGAGAGAGAGAGAGGCTGGGTTGGATGCCATAGCACTCCATTTTCACTGGTCAGTCATCTTACATGCATTCAATCACCAAGTTAAGCCCAGTGGCCCCATGAGAGTACAAAAGATATAATTTGCTCTCAGATCCCTTACATTGTGACTGCTTGGGAATGATTAAGCTTATATGTCACAGGGCTCAGATGGAGAATGCATGCCTTGAGAAAAAGCTTATGAGTTAAGGGGCATTGCCCCCTCCATGGTATTTAGGAGGATCATTTTGGTGCCATGAGACCACCTTTTCCTCTTTCTGCCTACATGACATGATTTATAAGTTCCTTTCTAAGCTTTTACAGTGAAAGTGGTTTAATGTACTGTTTTGTAAATGATGTGTTTCCTTCTGCTATATACAAGCTGGATGGATAAGAAGCTGTTGATGTGACTCCCTTCACTCCTCCTAGACAAAGGACTAGGGTACCAGACAGTAGAGTACGTCTTTTTGTGAGCGATCTTTTGCTTCCTTCCCATTGATTGGTCTCCCCAGTAGGTGGACCATGTTGTCTCAGTGGCTTGCTAGCCCTTAGGATCCGTGTTATCCGTGTTAAAAAAATCAATATGTAGCACACCAGACGGGCAAAACTTTGAGGTCAGCAAATAAAAAAAAACACATCAGTGGAAAGAAGATATACAAATCCACATGGTGTAAGAAACCAAATTCTAAAAAAAATTTCCCTACCTTCCATGAGAAGTTGAAAATGACTATTTACAATCCCTTGTGGGATCTCTTTTTCAACAACTGTAAATTTTCCCAAGTTATACATGTTTTTTCTGAAAAATAATTTTATTTTATTTTGTAAAATTATAATTAAAATTTACTTAATATAAAAACAGATAAGAAATAAGATCAGTAACAAATTCTGAGCATATTTGTTGTAAAATATATACATAAATTTTCTGAGAACGAAGATGCAGTAACTTTTTTGGATTATACATGTCTTTTCTAATATTTCATTGCACTTTTATTTGCAAAATTACAATTATAATTGACATACTATCTTAAAAGTAAAAGATAAGAACTAAAACCAACAGCAACATCTTGGTATATTTATGAGCAAATTTATAAAAAGATTTCATGTGAGAGAGAGGCAGTATATGCTCCCTTGAAGTCAAGATCCCACTAACTCTCATGAGACACCCAGTTGATTTTAGTCAGTCTAAAATCGCCATTAGTGAATTTATAGGTTGTAGAAGTAACAGCACCTCTTTCTCTCTGATTCCCCAAATTGATGGTGTGTAATATTGTTACTCACCATGAGTGACTCCGTCCACCAAGCAAAACTGTTATTGCTACTCATGTGACCATGTCCGTCCATTGAGGGCTAGAGTTGCCTTGCCACACTATGGCATGGGAATTCATTAGGGCAGACAAGGGCGTGAGAGGCACTTCCTCTGCTGACCTACATGGCCAGGAAATTGACACTTGGTTTGCACATAAGTAGCAATAAAATTGAGGTAAATCCTCCTTCCCAAAAATGTTTCCTTATAAGGAATATGCTTTGTATCTTGTAGGAAACAATGAAAAATTCTGAAGGTTGGTTATTTCGTGTGTATATAAATCCAACATTAGCAAATTCTGAAAACTTGTTTGCAAACTTCATCTAGCCCCAGCTGCACCAGAAGTGTATCCATATAGAGATTCAGTTTTGAATATATAGGAAAATTGCAAATTATATTAGAAATATGGCATGGTTACTAGGTCAACTCTTTTTGTACATGCAGTGCTTGCTTTCAGCAGTTCACCTTGTAAAGCTACAAGCTAAATTTTTTTTAATACTATGAATGATAATGATAGTAGATATTGCCCTATTCAAAACACCTACACAGAAATACAAATTAATGGGAAAAAAGATTTTAAACTGCCATATCTCTTAAATGTCCAGCAAAAAGCAATGAATAGATTTCAAGATATTTGGTTGTTATGACCCTTGTTGGGCCGGGGTGCAAGTTCTTTTGCACAAGAATAGAGAGGACAGTGATCTTACCAAGTATCCAGATAAATTCAGTCAGCGGAGACAAAAACACACAGGAAAACTCAACAATATTTATTAACAATCAAAGTAAAAAGAATAATAAAGTCAGCCTTGTGACTATACCGGACACAACTTAGTCCTTACTACTCCCGGTAGGAGTTCCTAATCACTAATACTAAACCCTAGACAGAAAATATTGAGAGATAAACTAAATAAATTAGTAAAATGGGCCCAACACCAACATAAATATAAACAATACCTATCACTAAGCAGAGAGGAAAGAAGTAAGAGACCACAGGGGGAAAACTTAACTTCTCCTACCTACAATTATAAACTAAACCTAAATATAAAAAAGTATCAAACATCTTCATAGATAATACACAAGAAATAATGAAAACTACAGCCTCACTCGTGGCAAGATATACACTGATTGGCATATAGATATAAAAATATAAAAATGTACGCAAAGAGCTTCTCACACTGAATAAGGGATGAATGATTCCCAAATGATTCAGGATAAACAGTTGCCTTGCCGTAGGCCGAAATAAAGGGGAGCCGTGATCTCTTACACTCTCTGGGACAATGCCACGTACCAGGCCAATACTCAGCTATCTGAAGGGCGTGCAGCTACACAGGTCACCAATATCATGGGGAAGGAGTCTGTCGTGCTCCCGACCAAAAACACAAGGGAAATTCCCTACCTGGTAGCAACCGCCCTACTTGCACCTTCACGGGGCCTCAATGCCCCCACCGCTGCAACTCAGAAGGACGTCGTAGGCAAACACAGTGATGTCCCTCCCACGTCCACTCTGTCGGGATCCAGCGCCGATATCAGAGCCCGCAGGAAAGTACACACAGTAAGGGGGAAAGTCACCGCAGATGGCAGAAATGCCCCTGCGCCTTCAATACTGACGACGTTGAATCCTTCGAAGGGCGATTAAGAAAAAAATATGCCAGCTGCACAACCATGCGGGGAGAATAGCGAGCCCGAACTGTTGTCGGGAAAAAGTCGCGCCCCTCCAATATCCTCACTGGTGTCCTTTTCACCAACCACTCAAAAGATAAACAAAACAAAAAAAAACTAGCATTAATAAGATGCTCACAAACATTTAACAAGCGGGGAGGAGGTTTAACAAGCAGTTCGCTTGACGCTCAGCCGAGACCAAAGTAAAGCTTAAAACTAAAACCTTAAAAACTAATTTCCTTACGCTAATTTTATATACAACAAAATATAACAAAAAGCAGTAACAAGGCTGAGATAAAAATAAAGCAAAAGCAATGCCAATTACGTTAATACATGATACCTTCCTCCCCGAAGAAAAAAAAGAATTTTTCAGCAAAAATAATTTTTTTTTTTTTTTTACTACTGTGGTATAAACAAACCTGTAAGGAAAGAACAATAAAGACAACCAATAACAGGCAAACATACAATAATAGAACAATAAACCTGAAACCAAATTGTGTTAAAATATCAATAATAGAATATACCACGAGAGAATACAAACCAAATGCTTTATATAGCTTACCATTATTTTAAAGCTCAATGATAATACCATACTCTGAACCCAAAGTCAAAGCATGGCAAAAGACAGACATATCATAATACCAATAATTTAAACAGGATCATAACAGACACAAATCATCAAATCTAAGGAAACCATCTTACCTAGCTTAACCTAAATAAACTTAGACACACACAGGCATACACCTTAACCTACAGCTCACCAACAATATAGTTCAAAAAGTCATATAAATAAATCAAATCAAAATTCTTAGTATACCGGGACAAATCAATCATTCGTTAGGAATCATGAACCATTATAACATAATAAGAGTGTATACCACTCCATAGAAACTTACAGAAACTTATCTAAATCTACAAAACAACTCTTGAAATATTACATTAAACTATACTACATTCAAAAAGAAAAAATTTTTTTCATACAACCTAATTGGAGAAACGAGCAGGGCAGCGTACGAGAAGGATCAGGCAAGCACACTAAGTCCTAGAAAGGGCGTCAGGAATTTTATTGTCTGTCCCTTTTACGTGTTTAATAATAGGTTGAATTCCTGCAGAAATAGGGCCCAACGCAAATCCTCTGGTTGGCTCCCTTCATCCGCTCGATGAAAACCAGAGGATTGTGGTCCGTCCAAATCTCAACCGGAAAAGAAAAATTGGTCACATATGGTTTGAAATGGTTAAGAGCGCGGACCAAAGAAAGAGCTTCCTTTTCAATGGTGGAGTAACGCCTTTCCGCCGCCAGAAGCTTCTTACTATAGTAAGATTATAGGATGAAACACCGTCCTCCTTCCGTTGGAAAAGGACCCCTCCAATCCCGACATCACTGGCATCTACCGCGATAATAAAAGGTTCTGAAAATCTTGGGGAAGTCAAAATAGGGTTAGTAATTAGCACAGATTTAAGTTTATTAAAAGATTCTTCACACCGATCAGACCACAATGAACCTTTTCCCTTTTTCTAATAAAGTAGTAAGAGGTTGAGCAAGATCTGAGTAATTACGCACGAAACGGCGGTAATAACCCGTCATGCCCAGCACCCTTCTTACCTCTCTAACATTACTTGGCCTTTTCAAATTAATAATAGCCTCGAGGTTAGCTTGTTTCGGAGCCACCTGACCCAAACCAACCTCGTGACCCAAATAACAAACCTTGGCCTGGCCCAATTCGCACTTAGCCAAATTAACAACTAGTCCTGCAGACCTAAGAGCTTCAAAAACCTTACGTAACCTTAGCATGTGGGTATCCCAGTCATTACTATATACTACCAAGTCATCGATATAAATTTCCGTTCCTTCCAAACCACAAATTACCTATCATGAGCCTCTGAAAGTACAAGCTGCATTTTTCATTCCAAAATGGGCATAACCTTACACTCGTATAGGCCAAATGGAGTGACAAATGCTGATATTTCACGAGCTCGATCGGATAATGGAACCTGCCAATAACCTTTCAAAAGATCCAGCTTAGTAATAAATTTGGCAGAACCAATCCGATCCAAACAATCATCAATACGAGGGAGTGGAAAAGAATCATTTTTAGTATTTTTGTTCACTTTGCGGTAGTCCACGCACATGCGGAACTTACCGTCTGCTTTTTTTACTAATACAATAGGAGAACTCCAGGGACTCACAGATGGTTGAATAAGGTCATGCTTCAACATGTACTCTATCTCCTTACTGACCAAGTCCAATTTTACTGGATTCAGCCGGTAAGGACTTTGCTTCACAGGGGAAGCACCACCTACATCAACGTCATGATTCAAAATATTTGTTCTACCTGGAGCATCCTGAAAAAGATCTGAAAAGGAATAAATTAAGTTAAGCACATCCTTCAGTTTGTCAACATCTAAATGATCTAAACTACTTTGCAACATTTCCAAATTTTGCATATTTTCACCCAATGCATCTGAAGGAACCTGACACCCTAACTCATCTGAGTCCTCTGGAGGCACATCCACTACCACAGACACAGGCTCGTACACAATCGCTAATGGATCACCTTGCTTACCATGATAAGGTTTCAGCCTGTTAATGTGAAATACTCTACACTTACGGCTTGAACCGGGGGCCTCAATTTCATAGTTAAACTCTGACAGTTTCCTCAAAACCTTCCAAGGGCCCTTATATCTTGGTTCAAGAAAACTATCTGGGTATACTCAACACCAGCACTAGCTCCCCAGTTCAAATGAACGTACCTTTACCTTTTGTCAAAATTACCTTTCATTACCGACTGTGATCGTTCCAAATTTTCCCTGGCAAATTTCCAAGCACTAAACATTTTACCCTTCAAGTCTTCCACAAATCTTCCAACTTTTATTTCACCCTTCCGGTTTGATTCGAGCATTTCAAAAACAATTTCCAATGGACCGCGAACCTTGTGCCCAAATACCAACTCAAAAGGAGCTACTCCAGTAGAAGAGTTAGGGTGGCTCCTGATAGCAAAGAGGGCAAAAGGGAGGGCTTGTCCCAATCACTACCATTATCATAACAATGTTTCTTCAGGACAGACTTGAGGGTTTGGTGAAATCTTTCCACCACACCTTGACTCTCTGGGTGATAAGGTACGCTGGTAATGTGCTGAATGGCCAGTTCAGCACACTTACCCCTAAATACCTTACTCGTGAAATTCGTCCCGCAGTCTGTCTGAATTACACGAGGGAGACCATACCTGGAAAAGAAATCAATAAGTTTTTCGAAAACAACTTTGGAAGTAATACGCCTCATAGGTATAGCTCAGGAAAACGAGAGGCTCTATCCATGATAGTTAATAAATATACAAAAACCTGTTTTTAGTCTTAGGTAAGGGACCTACAACATCAATTACTAACTCAGAAAATGGTTCACCTATGGCAGGTATGGGATGCAGCGGGGCTTAGGGATCCCCTGATTAGGTTTACCCATAACCTGACAAGTTTCACATTCTCTGATAAACTGCTTCACACTCAATTTAATTCCGGGCCACCAAAAATACCTAGCCAAGCTGTGGAAAGTTTTTAACACACCCAAATGACCTGAAAAAAAATTGGTATGAGCTAATTCCAAAAATAGAATTTCTGAATTGAGAAGGTACCACAATCTGTTCCACTCTACCAGTTTTATTCAAATTATCAGATGCGGGACGACTAAACCTATATAATAAGCCCCTTACAACTCCAAACCTAGGTTTAGTCAGATCCTCAACATCGCCCAAATCAAAATCAAACATCATCTTTTTGAGCTTTAATAAAAAGCAGCTCTGTTCCAATCAAGTTTCATATCATTAACTACAGTATCATTACCACTACTCTCTACTGACCCGGGCCTTACTACATCTAACTCTACACTACTTAACATTAAGTCATCATCATTATCCACATCAAGTAAACTAACAGCTTTTGCTGCAGACCGAGTAATTACAGCCACGGGACTAGCATTTACAGATAATAAAGGGAAAATCTCCCGTCCTTCACTCCAGCCACATATTCATTTCCCAGGATACCATCAATACCCGGGATAGGTAGACTATCCACCACAGCCAACTCAGTGATGCGATCGTACCCTGGAAAAGACATGCGGACATTAACCAAAGGAGCCGACACAATCGAGTCTGGGAAACCTCCCAATAATACAAAATTTCCAGTATATATCTCAGAACCATTCAGTGCCCTCTTCATGACCAATGACCGGGCAGAACCGGTGTCCCTAAAAAACTTCACCTGGAGAAGCAACAAGTCAAACAAAAATCAATTTTCCAGGCCATACATATTTGTCATATTTGAGTCACAATTGAGGATTAGGAGTATCAGACTTACTACTATTTCCTAAACTACCACTATCTACTACAAGAATCTGTCTACAGAACTACTACTAAACAACCTTTTGACCTATCATTAACTAATGCATACAGGACTTTGATTATTACGCTCTAGGTACCGCCTACGAGCATTACACTGGCTTTGGAAATGCCCTGGCTTATTACACCAGAAACATGTTCCTCTACGGCCTGATCCTCTGTTTCCGTTATTATTTATCCTGTTATTTCCCCCATTTGGGAAGTCTCTATTAACAAAAACTCTAGGGGGAGGAGGACCTCCTTGGACTCTACCCATATCCCTACCACCTGAAAAGGAATTAGTGACATTAATATTCTTAGAGATATTGGGAGTCAACAAGGGGGGTTCAACTCTCCTACCACCACTATGGGAGCGAGATGAGGGGTTATTCAAGACCTTATAATTAAAATTGCCACTACCTGAACGGTGAGTTAACACAAACTCATCCGCTAATTGAGCGGCACTACTCACTTTCATGGCCTTTACCTCCTCAAGGTGGACCCTTAACTCCCTGCTACAGGCCTTCTTAAACTCCTCAAGGAGCATCAGTTCGCGTAACGCAGCGAAAGTCACTACCTGACGACTTTTCAGCCAGTCGTCGAACTGTTCCTCCTTGACATGTGCAAATTCTACGAAGGACTGTGCAGGGTGTTTCATATAGTTCCGAAATCTGAGGCGGTAGGCCTCAGGGACCAGGTCATATGCTTTCAAAATCAAGCTTTTCACTTTTTGGTAGTCCCGGGCTACTCCCTCCTCCAAGGCATTGTATACCCGAATTGCCTTGCCCACTAACCTACATTGGATTAGAACTGTCCACATCTCTGTGGGCCAGGACAATCGGGTGGCCACACGCTCAAATGCCTTGAAGAACTCAGGGACATTTTGTTCGTCAAATACAGGCACTAATTTAAGTGCCGCACCTAGATTGAACCTTTCCTGAAAATTTACTTTAGGGGAACTGGCCATATTGGTCCCTGTAAACCTTCCATCTGCAAATTAAGGTTAGCCATCTCTAACTCGTGTCGCCTTGCCCGCTCGTTCTCCTCAAATTCAATCTTCCTTAACTCAATTCTTTTACATATTAACTTGTATTCCACCTCCTCCTTGGAGTCACCCAAAGCATTAACAGGGGCCAGGGGTTCAACTGGCACCGAATTAGGGGGGGGCAAGAAAGGATTATTTGACACATTAAGTAAGTTTGCAGGACCCTTATAAATGGTACCTGTACGAGGAGGATCCTCGAACAGGGTTAGGCCAGCTCTCACACTCACACTATCCTCTTCCAAATCATTTATACTACCTTCACCAATACTATCCATATCACTCTCCCTATCACTAACTAAATGCTCAGCCTCTGCCAAGTCCTGGTTGACCTTAGCCCTAACCGCCACCAATATTTCCTTCTTAGTGTCCACTGACTTCAGCGGAACACCCAACCACTTAGCACATTCAATTAAATGTTTTTTGTTTAACACTGGTAAGTGCTTAAGGCAATCAGCCGACCCCAAAAACTCAGCTGGGTCAAAAATAAACTCTTCCATTTTAACACCAATAATTCAGGGGGGAAGGCAACACTATCAAAACAGTAACAAATACTGAAGCATCCACCTGAGTGTCGCTCCACTGACCAAAATACCGGATACCCCGAGCTCTCAATCCTGTCACGGTCGCCAAATATGTTATGACCCTTGTTGGGCCGGGGTGCAAGTTCTTTTGCACAAGAATAGAGAGGACAGTGATCTTACCAAGTATCCAGATAAATTCAGTCAGCGGAGACAAAATACACAGGAAAACTCAACAATATTTATTAACAATCAAAGTAAAAAAGAATAATCAAGTCAGCCCCTTGTGACTATACCGGACACAACTTAGTCCTTACTACTCCCGTAGGAGTTCCTAATCACTAATACTAAACCCTAGACAGAAAATATTGAGAGATAAACTAAATAAATTAGTAAAATGGGCCCAACACCAACATAAATATAAACCAATACCTATCACTAAGCAGAGAGGAAAGAAGTAAGAGACCAACAGGGGGAAAACTTAATTCTCCTACCTACAATTATAAACTAAACCTTAAATATAAAAAGTATCAAACATCTTCATAGATAATACACAAGAAATAATGAAAACTACAGCCTCACTCGTGGCAAGATATACACTGATTGGCATATATATATATAAATATAAAATTGTACGCAAAGAGCTTCTCACACTGAATAAGGGATGAATGATTCCCAAATGATTCAGGATAAACAGTTGCCTTGCCGTAGGCCGAAATAAAGGGGAGCCGTGATCTCTTACACTCTCTGGGACAATGCCACGTACCAGGCCAATACTCAGCTATCTGAAGGGCGTGCAGCTACACAGGTCACCAATATCATGGGGAAGGAGTCTGTCGTGCTCCCGACCAAAAACACAAGGGGAATTCCCTACCTTGGTAGCAACCGCCTACTTGCACCTTCAACGGGCCTCAATGCCCCCACCGCTGCAACTCAGAAGGACGTCGTAGGCAAACACAGTGATGTCCCTCCCACGTCCAACTCTGTCGGGATCCAGCGCCGATATCAGAGCCGCAGGAAAGTACACACAGTAAGGGGGAAAGTCACCGCAGATGGCAGAAATGCCCCTGCGCGCCTTCAATACTGACGACGTTGAATCCTTCGAAGGGCGATTAAGAAAAAATATGCCAGCTGCACAACCATGCGGGGAGAATAGCGAGCCCGAACTGTTGTCGGGAAAAAGTCGCGCCTCCAATATCCTCACTGGTGTCCTTTTCACCAACCACTCAAAAGATAAACAAAACAAAAAAAAACTAGCATTAATAAGATGCTCACAAACATTTATTTAACAAGCGGGGAGGAGGTTTAACAAGCAGTTCGCTTGACGCTCAGCCGAGACCAAAGTAAAGCTTAAACTAAAACCTTAAAAACTAATTTCCTTACGCTAATTTTATTACAACAAAACAAAATATACAAAAAGCAGTAACAAGGCTGAGATAAAAATAAAGCAAAAGCAATGCCAATTACGTTAATACATGATATTGGTCAATATACCGTGAGTTGAATTATTATGAATATTTTAAGAATATTCAATAGTTATAGTTATTTTTTCTGAGCCGTGTGGGAGCTAAGAAATTGGCGAAGTAGGGGACCATATTGGGATTAAAAAAAAAAAAAAAAAAAAATCTGAAGCGAAGTGTTACTGCTGCAACCCCGCCTCCCCCCAAACACCCCAGTCCAGCATAAAATAATGTATTGGAATGCTTTCATTTTTGTTTTATTTACCCTGGCTATGCTTAGTGTCGTGGTCAGCATATTTCCCTCGTTCCAATGTTGTAATCATTCAGAAATTTAGTGTTAAAAATGGCAATTTTGCAAAAATATCCGAGACTTCGTTACGTTTTCTAAGCATCTGTGATATATTAAAACTATTAGATTCGAATTTCTTATCTGGGTGGAATTTGTTGCTTTGTTTTAGAGATTAACGTTTAATTCACTCGGTGACTTAACCAGGTAATTCAAACTACGGACAAGGTATATAAGATTTAGAAATCAAAATCGAATTGCATTAGAAAGTAAGGATATTCATAATTATGCCTTTTAAGATCTGCATTGCTATAGGGATGTGATTCCAGGTATAACAGTGAAACTACCAAAAATACGTTCGTTCAACTGAGAATAAGGTTTTTAGAAGAATATTAGGAGTCGAAGGGCAGGATAGAGTTACAAATGATACGATGAGGGAAAATTCTGGAAGTTATAAAGTAGGCGGGATAATGATGAAAAGGAGATGGATATGTCCTACGAACAACCAGTGAAGAGTCGTAAGACCCAGACTTACTTAAATGAGAACTGTGAGAAGGGAGACAAGGGATGAGTAGAGATTTGTGGAAGGTAAAGTACAGGAAAGATAGAGAAGACAGAATTTGCCACACGGCTTTGGACGAGATGGTGATTACCACAAATTATAGATTTGTTTCAAGTTTCGTTCATCTCATGAAGTTACTAAATAATATATATTTTTTGTCACGGACTAGAACAATTTTGAAATTAAAAGCCTTAGGATGTTTTTCTACTGAATAATACTAAATACTAATCGTTGTTCAATTTTCTTCTGCGGTTATTGGCTAAATTTCTTTTCTATATTTTGTATGAGAACTTTCTCCATAACATTGTTTAGGACGAAATGCCGAAGCTAACAGCAGGGAGAGGTGAATCCTTGATTTCATATCATGTCTTCAGAATGTTGAAGACATGTCGGAAATGATTGAACACTACGAGGGGAATAAAAACGTCACTACTTTTTCGTTCTCTTTTTCCTCACATTTAAAATATTTTCTGATTGGACTCGCCGGTTGTGAACCAAATCCGCTTATTTGTCCCTCAAGATAGATGGCTCCTGGGGTATTAAATTTTGTCAACTGCATTCAGTCTTTCGGGAATGGGATCTGTATGTGTTACGTACATATGTATGTATCTAAATTTAAGAACAGGAAGAGAGAGAGAAAAATAAAATAGATATATATCATTCTCATGAAAAGATAATCCGAAGTAAACTACGTTAGTGTAAGTGACGTTATGTTTTCCGTTGTAGATATGTTAAGTGCTCTGCTCAAGGCGGGAAATTTTATGGAAAAATATTTTACTGTTCTGGCGATACTGTTGTTTAATCGAGGCTGTATTTCAAGAATTGGGACTTTACATCATGTAACAGCTACATAGATACATCATGTAACAGCTACATAGATTTTTATATATATTTTCGGATAGTATGTACAAAGATACAACAATTCTTGCACAGGATATAAAGATGAATGCTGTCACTGGTGCAGTCAAGTAAAAAAAAGAAGAAAAAAAGTCTTTGCTCCAATAAAATTCGGTGAGCTAAACCTACTTACCTGTGAAGGGATGTGCAACTGTATCTTCAAACCAGATCATTTACGTTATTTTGCTGTGGTACCATAGAAGCAGTTGTCTTCTATGCTCACTGAATTGTGTCTTGGTGATGTTACTAAGGATGCACAAAAAGACTGGTGGACCATTTACTAGAGATGCCTAGTATTTTTATTTTGTTTTCTCAGAGAATATTTACTTCGCCAAAAGTGGTTAATTACTCTCTCCGAGTCTCGTAAGCAAATCATCATTTAGTTAATTAAGTGTTCATTATAACTTGTTTTAAAGGAACTGGTCCCTACAGCCGACGTCATACGCCTTCTTTATTATTTTGGTTTCTGTTTAAGGCCCTGTCCCATCTTCATTCCCTCACGCAAGCTTCACTTTTTATGAAAACTCGTTATCGCTCATAACAGACTACCGTTCATACCATACATTCCTCCTCACTACCATATTTCGTCTTAATCAGTCGACCCTTACGCATTATCAAGATTCAAATATTCCATGCAGAAATGAGTTTTGTTTTTCTCTCCGTTGACAGATGTTTTTAGTTTGTTTCATTGCCTTGATGTTTAAGAGGTGAATTCTAGATCAGGTATTTACACTAAATTATTATGCAAGTTGTGTCATTTAACTTCATTTGGGAATTTTTTTTTTCCATTTTAGATTCACTCTAAAAGTTGTCATTTTTATACTGATTAGTTTAGCAGTGCACAGTTACGGTTAGATTACGTAATTTCTATCACACTTATTTTTTTCGTTATAAGATAAACACATTCATTTACCTGTCACCCATAAAGCTTGCCCCATAACGTAAGCAAATTCTGTACACTAATAGTACTTGACAGTCCATGTTTACTTGCGTGTACATACCATTGAATTCATATTACTCGTATCTTATCTTGATAAGAAATGTTTTTGTTATTTCTCATAAAATAAATTTTCCTTTTCCTATTTGCTTAAACTTTAACGCTATATATGTTAAAGGGTCCAATTGACCCTATCTAATAAAAGAAGAGAAGTCACAACCTGGTAACGTAACCTACCTTGCCTGTCCACCACGAACTGGCAACCCCCCGCCAAAAAAAATAAATAAATAAATAAAAAAAATAAATAAATAACACGAAAACAAGGAATATGAATTGGAAATCCCATAAACAGGAAACAATTTAATCACCCATAATGATCATCTACAAAAATGTCACATTCACTAATTTATATAAAGACAAATCAGTTCAATCACTATTCTATTTCCCCCTAAAGTAAGAGATGTGTCAGTCGGAGAATTCATTTTCTATAGTGACATTCGAATCCATCTGTAAAAAGAAACCACAATTATCAGAAAATAAGAAATGGATACACATAACATGAAAATGTGATCAGAAAATGTTTTTCAGTGCACTTCGGCTTCTCTCAGGGCATCTGTAAATGTTCTACGGTTTAACAAAGTCTTTTACCTTTTTGACGGATCTTCTGCACTTTGCTGCCTGACCTCGATTCTTCACTTCGTGTGATCTATCTTCTAGAGTAGCCGCTTTTCACCCGCGGTCACATTATATTACACTTTGAGAAGCTCTGGTGTTCGTACTTGAGCACGCACTAAGTTGTTCTAGAAGCTTCTACGAACACGCCCTATTTGGCACACGAACAGACAAACAAAATCACAATTTTCTGATGTCACGATCCTACGATTGCGTATCCGCACCTTCGCCGATGAGACTTGATAATATTATGCTTCCGCATGCTTTGTCTCGTTCAACCACCCAAAGTATTCCCCAATGTCTTGAAACATATCCATAACACTCGCGACTGTGCTGTTGCACATTCCAATCTGTTTGGTACAAAGTCCGTTGCCCCTAATTTTGATTACTATCTTTTCCACCACATCAAGATGTCTCTGCTTCAGCATCATCTTTATTAATATATATAAGTGCAATCATTTAAGGTGCCACATCTGAAAGGTAAATTCTCTTGTCATTTTTTCTTAATCGTTTCCAATTTCGTCTTCTATTTGTACGTCCGACAGCTGATCCTTGAGTTTCAACGAGCAATGGATGTTCATTTAGCGTCTTGCTACAACTGTGCTAAACTATACTTATTATGCTGTCAGTAAATCAGTCGTTTGGTCCACGGCTTGCTATTCAGACCATTCAAATCAGCTGTAATAGTGTTTATTCCCAAATAGTTTCGCCCAATCATCACCCAGGGGGAAGGGTTTGGTGGGAGATCCCCCATGTCTGCAGGTAATCTCTGTATAAAAAGAAATTTTGGCAAAGAAATTATTATTATTATAATTATAATTATATTATTATTATTATTATTATTATTATTATTATTATTATTAATTATTTAATGCAAAAACCCTCACATTAACGCATATTATATATTTTTAAATGAAAATAATTACCGTTGAAAATTTGCATCGTGTTGTTTTTCTCCCCTATATAAGAATCTTGAATATCCCATAGGATTCAGTTGTCTTTTGATTGATAACAGACATTTTGAATTATATCCCACGGTTGAAATAGCAGAGCCACGACCTTAGTATTTTTCCGAGAGTTTAGTATTTTTCCGAGAGTTAACTTAAATATTTTTCCATATATGGAATCCATTCGCATCATTTGCTTCCTAAAGAAAAGGCTATATATATATATATATATATATATATATATATATATATATATATATATATAATTTAATAGAATTGAGATAAAATATGTTTCAACTCCTCTCTCCTCTCTCTCTCTCTCTCTCTCTCTCTCTCCTGCTGCTGGAAGTTATGGGTTGAAGAGTTATCCTTGTTGAGAAGAAGAGATAACTCCGTGGTAAGAGCAGAGATCGGGAGGTGGTTTAGTAATGAAGTGATATGAATGTAAGAAAGAGAAGTTGCCAGGGAGCGAGGTTAAGAACGACCAGGTGAACAGGAGAATTGGTCGTGCCAGACCACGATTCCACCCCACTGCTCTTCCACCTGCTTCTGAACATCCTCCAGGAGCAGCATCATCCCTGCCCGTACCTCCTTTGATCTTAAATCCACACCCAAAGGAAGAGGATATGTTGGGACATAGAGAGAGATAGAGAGAGAGAGAGAGAAAGAGAGAGAGAGTAAATGAATAGATGAAAAGGCAATTATCGTTAGTGGAATCTCTGTTACACACACACACACACACATATATATATATAGATATATATATTAATAGTATATATTACATATAATATATATATAGCCTTTATGTTATAATAATATATATAATACTACAAGTTTATAATATAAATATAATATATAATAACACATACAAACACCTCACTACTCACGATATAATTGTATATATATATATAAAGAATCTTCTTACACCTATTATATATAAAGAACCTTAGAAAAACGAAGCTGCAGCTCTAGGTACATCTCATGAGGGGAGCCATAGGGAAAGGCATCGTACTCGGAACATTTATTTTGCCCACGTTTCACGACTCATAGTGGCATCCTCAAGACTGTATTAAAGATATACACGGGAACATTAAAACCACGCACTGCCTAATTCCTAAAGAGTACGCAATATTAAAAAATTCAATGAACATCAGCATGTAGAAAATTTAAGAATAATTAATGAATATCTTAAGACAGGAAAACATAATAAACGCTATAATTATGGTACAGTGCAATTACATTTAAAAATAGAAAAGCAAATTACCAAAATAATTATATGTATATAAAAAATAAACTTTTAAATAAATAAATATAAATTAAACAGTAAGGCTCTTCTGTACCTTATCCTCGTAAAGGACGGGCAGTGACTGAAAGAATTTAAAAAAAACAAACAACGCACCCCAGGCGATAAGAAAAACTGTACAGAGGGGGATTGTGTATTTAAAGACGTAACTGTCTTTTTATCATAATGACTTTTTAAATATTGTGTAATTTTATGAATTAAGTAGTGCGTGGTTTTATTGTTCACGTGATGTATGTATATATATATATATATATATATATATATATTATATATATATATATATATATATATAATATATATTTATTATATAAATATAAAAAATCACTTATAATAACACAAGCCGCGTAATATAAAGGAAATCCCCACAGCTGTCGGTTGTAAATAGTGAATTGAAGATGTGCGCGCGCGCGCGCACGCACACACACACACACACACACACACACACATATATATATATATATATTATATATATATATATTATATATATGTGTGTGTGTGTGTGTGTGTGTGTGTATAGATGATTTTTAAGTATAGTTTTTAGCAGCCAGCTGTGCCGATCTCACTTAGATTTAGCGTTGCTGAAGGCGTCAAGTTTAGTAAGCTGTATAAATGAGTTAGGGGCTTGGTGTGGACCTCAGTAATGATTAAAAAACCGGGGAGAGTGAGCACTTGCTTGAGGAAGAGTTGAGAGAGAAGAGTGACGATTGAGAAAGCATTCTTGAAGATAGAGTTTAGTGGATAGTTAAGATATCAGAAAGTTGCTAGCCTTATTCGGCATGGATGACTCAAGTGAAAGTTTGTGAAGTGTTTTAAATTTTTTATCTGTCAAAAATTAAAATTCATTGGAAGGAGATGAGAGCGGGCATAAACAAAATGTGTAATAAGCACTAAGAGAACATACAGCTTCGTTCATATTATTGAAAACAACCATGCCATCAGTTACTAACAGATAGTTAACTCCTATAATCTCTTGGAAGGAAACATTATCGAATTCAGATTTCTTTGTTTCAAATACGTGAAATGTAGACTTTAATGAATAGTATTCCTGGGCCAAGGCAATGGGTGACACCACCAGCTTGGGTTCTCAAGTTAGCATATATTTTGCAACTCTACTACTGTGTATCAGTGTTCTTCAAGATGTCTAGAAATATTAAAGATGAAACATGGCAGGATTTATACTCTGTATTAGTTTCCTCCTTGTGGCACACGCCCACAAGTATATACATACATGTACACACACAGACACATATATATATATATATATATATATATATATATATATATATATATATATATATATTCATAGTTGCAGTGACGAGGTTAAAGCAATATTACTAAATTCAAAAGTCTGAATTTCCAAATTGATTCCTTTTGTGCAATTCACGCTTTCCTGACTAGTGCCACTCAGAGTATGAAGAGAAAAAAACAAAAACAACTGAATGGAACCACTTATACAACACCCAGAATTACTTTCCAAGATAAGGAATGAATGTAACACGTATTCTGGCAATTGAAATTTATATAATTTCTAAAAGGGCAATTAGAAGATATTACAATTACAGGGGTGCAGTCTGGCTCCGTGGCATTCATGACGTTAATAATACTATTCACAGTAACACGATAAGGTACCACTAATTTCCCAGTAAATACACTACATTACAAAATCACGAAGACACAAGAGTATGTATCGAGAACACACACACATACACATATATATATACATATATAAGATGTATATATTATATAGGCAGTCTTACTTTTTAATAAAAGACTAGGCCCACCGTCAATAATTGTGGAAACTGCTGCCATGCAGTCGTACTTTCTAGTAAAAGGCTAGGCCAATGCCAATAATTATGGTTGATGACAGCAAGGGAATACGGTCTTAAAAACCCCTCTGTCAAACAATAAACCATGCCTGATGATGTCTTTATAGAAGGCAGCAAAGAAGCAGCATCAGACTGCTGGCTCCTTAAGTAGCGGTAACGGTGGGAAAGAAGAAATTATATATATATATATATATATATATATATATATATATATATATATATATATATATATATATATATGTGTGTGGTGTGTGTGTGTGTGTGTGTGTATATATATAAAGGCTTTTTTGGCACGAAGGAAAAAATGAAAAAAGCGAGATAGCCAAGTACTTTCGGTCCTGTTCGGACTCTTTACTGAGTAAAGGGTCCGAACAGGACCGAAAGTACTTGGCTATCTCGCTTTTCATTTTTTCCTTCGTGGCAAAAAAACCTTTATTTATACATAGCCTCACGTTTTATTATACATGATGAAGTTATTCAGATATATAATATAATGTATATATTATACTATATATATTTTTTATATATATATATATGTATATATATTAATATATATATTAAGATATATATATAGATATCATATTCAAAGTACGTTGTCATTAAATTTTTTCTTTTTGTAGGACGTGGAAATTCAGCTAATCAGCCACCGTATAGGGGTAGTGCCGTCAGCGCACCTTACTTGGTGCACTGAAGGCAATACTTAAGGTTCTTTGTAGCGTCCCTTCGTCCCCTAACCGCAACCCTTTTCTTTCTTTTTACTATACCTGCGTCCATATTCTCTTTCTGCCATCTTTCTGTCCCCCCCATCTCCTGACAATTGTTTCTTGTGCAAATGCGAGGTTTTCTTCATTAATACCTTTAAAACCATTTATTCCCAGTGCTGCACTGAAGAAAGATCAGTATAAGGGAAATTCATTGTTTTTCATTTCTCGCATATTTTCACATAAAGAAACCCAGTGAGATAATATTTGATATGATCTGACATTAAAAGAAACCCAGTGAGATAATATTTGATATGATCTGACATTAAATGGACAGTATTTTACAAGTAGGACACCTGAAAGGCAATAACTCGCAAAGCTCCAGTTAAAACCATGAAAGGGTTATCTAAGTATCTCTGAACTCTTATCGTTAATTGCTTTTCAAATAGTCGTAAATAAATATTACAAAGGATGAAATTGAAAGATGTAGGTTTTATCTGCTAGGAGAATTTTTTTTTACATTCCCTACTTTTGGAGATATTAGCATGTGAGCCTGTTTCCAGTAAAACGGATATTTTAAAAATAAATCTTTTATGGGATGAAATTCCAAGATGTAAGGTTTAATCTGCCGAAAGAATTTTTCTGTTATTTTCAATAATTTTGGAGATAGCATTTGAATGGCGTTAGGGAGTAGTGCTATTTTATCTGCCGAAAGGAATTTTCTTTCATCTTCAATATTTTCGAAATAGCGTTAGGGCCGGGCCGCCAGAATGAGCCCGTTTCCACTAAGACTTCGCTTCGCTCGTAATTATGAACTTTAATAATAATATTTGAAAAGCAATATTGTATCTTAGAGTCTTTGTGGTAATGAATTTCACCTACGCACGAGAGAGACTTAAGCTTTAATGCAAGTCTTGAGGTGCAGTGCAAGAAAATTGCTTTCCCTCATCTTTTTCAAGTGTCCTGTTGAACACCAACTTTTGGCAGACGTTTCTGCTGGTCACTGCAATCGTAGCATATTGTGTTTTTTTAACCTGAGAGAAATAATTGTTTCCAGACGTGTTTACACTAAGAGGTTGAATTTCGTAAATGTCTTAGGAAGGATCTATTTGGCTTTTTTCTTTCTTGCTTTAATGTATGCTTTTGCATGTAGGTTAAAATGTGACAGACATGCCATCTCAATTATAACTTTTCAAGCTAAGCAGATTTTGTTTCTTCACGTAAACTCGAGGAAAATTGTTTCGCATGATTTTTTGGTTTATAAAAATTGTCTAATGAAGGCTGTAATTTTTTATTTAATTATTTTGTGTAATTGGACGCAGGAATTTTAACAGGTTGGAAAAAGAAATAATCTGTTATAATACAACCTCACCGATCGCGGATCATCGACCACTATTACTTAGTTGGGGTTTTCCCTGGAATCTCAAACTTTCTGTAATGAACCCCGTCGTCGAAGTTGGAACCTGGTAAGGATGTCACCCGTGTGTCTGTGTAACAGTAAAATATCGCAAGAAGTGACAATAGACGTAGATGACATTTGGCGAAAACTTTTATTTTGTGCAACCCCCTCCACATGATTACCATTTGGTGGATGCTGTTACGAAGAATTTGAGATTTGTTTTTCATGGATACTATCGCTTTGGTAACATAAGTATAGTGATTTCTTAGGATGTAAGCCATATGAAGGTATGTTTTATACCGAGCGCTTATGTTGCTGTATGTTTCCCCTAAAATACATTCAACTTCACAAAGGGATCCGTAGTATGTAGATGACTTGAATGAGGACCTAAACGACTAGGTCATTGCTATTGGTGCAGTACTAGTCATTCCGGTGTCCGGATGATGTGTTGCACTAAAGACTGTAAGTGGGATGAAGTGGTTAGTTGACTCCTTGCCTTTTGACTAGATCAGCCCTCGCTACAACTAACTGCAGTCGTCTAATGAGTAGGTATATCATTCCCTTGTCAAGGATACAGAACCATGGTTTCTATATTTCAAGTGCGCGGGCATCCTAATCATAAGATAACAGATGTGGATAGAAATATACTGTTAATATTTAAAGCGCCTTGGGTATCCATAATTTTAGTCTGTAACACCATTGCTACAGTGGACCCATCTCTCGTTGGCCACATTTGCAACCATTGATGATCATCGTTGATCTTTGTAAAGTTATGGTATTGCCAGGATACTGATTCTGGTGCTACTTAAAAGCCAAATAATTGTAAATTTTGCTTGATGGTTAGGTAAGGAAAATAACCAAACTTCAAATAGTTAAGATTTCTCGACCATGTCGTCAAGTCGATTGTCACCCATAGGACAATGATTTGAATGTCAGTTCTGAGCTTCATAATTACATTTGATCACTGTGTGCTCTAATAGCACAGTAAAAATTACCAGTTTTAATTCAGCCTCCCCCCAAAAAAAAAAATCAATCGGTATTCTCGCGCTTCAAGATACAGTTAGTTTACTTTACGCATCTAAAAAATGAAAAAAAAAAAACTGGCTTCCATAGACACCCAAATTCTAATGTGCGCGGATGCACAAATATTTTATTTATATATGCATGTATGTGTATGTAATATAAATATATATAAATATTATAATATTATATATATATATTTATATATATATATATATACATATACACATATACACGTTATAACGATTAATCTTCTTCTTCTTCTTCTTCTTCTTCTTCTTCCCAGCTTTTTCCCATTTTTATATGGGGTCGCCGTTTCGGATGAGCCGTTTCCATCTATTTCTATCTTGCGCTTCTGCCTCATCAATTCCCTTCTCATGTAAATCTCCTCTCACACAGTCCTTCCATCTCTTTCTTGGTCTCCCTCTCTTTCTTCTTCCTTGCACCTCCACTCCCATAGTATGTCTCCCAGCGTGGTCCTCATCTCTCCTCAACAGGTGTCCATACCATCTCAGCCTCCCCTCCTGCACTTTCTTTGATACTTCCACCACCTTAGTTGACCCCCTTATGTAGTCATTTCTGATCCTATCCACTCTTGTTACCCCAGACATCCACCTAAGCATTCTCATTTCTGCCACATCCATCTTCTTCTGCTCTGCTTTTCTCATGCTTGCTGTTTCCGTACCATACAGCATTGCTGTTCTTACCACCGTCTTGTGAAATTTTCCTTTTAAACAATCATTACGATTGTTACATTGTTTTTTCTGACCCCCGCCAGCGTTTATCGTCATGGTGACGGCTGTAGACAGGTTTGGATGGCGATTTGAGAGGTTCTGGGAAACCTCGGGTGAGAAGCAACATCAGCATGATAGTATTGGAGCAGCTGAAGTCATTTGTGACTTCTATGGTGGACTGACTTCTACAGGAAGATAAGGACTCGTCCGTTCCAGTATTTTCGACAATTCTTTTGAATTTGTCTGTTTATGTTGCCGCTTGGGTATTATATCTTGTTTATTTTCTAGCTCGTGCTGCCTATTTGTGTCATTGTTATTATTTATTTATGCTGTTAGCCGTGATTTGCCGGTTTTTAATTCAAAAATCTTTCATTTTTGTGTCGAGCAGTCCTTAAGCCTTGATAATTGATGTTAGCATTTTGCATCAAGTATACTTATTGTTTTTGGTGTCGAGCAACTGTAAGGCTCTGATAATGATGATAGTGATTTGCATCATT
>NC_061090.1:41369322-41371822 GCF_015104395.2 Macrobrachium nipponense
AATGATGCAAATCACTATCATCATTATCAGAGCCTTAGACTTGCTCGACACCAAAAATGAAAGATTTGAGTAAAAACCGGCAATCACACTAACAGCATAAATAATAATAACAATAACACAAATAGGCAGCACGAGCTAGAAAATAAACAAGACATAATACCCAAGCGGCAACATAAACAGACAAATTCAAAAGAATTGTCGAAAATACTGGAACGGACGAGTCCTTATCTTCCTGTAGAAGTCAGTCCACCCATAGAAGTCACAAATGACTTCCAGCTGCTCCAATACTATCATGCTGATGTTGCCTTCTCAGCCGAGGTTTCCCAGAACCTCTCAAATCGCCATCCAAAACCTGTCTACAGCCGTCACCATGACGATAAACGCTGGCGGGTCAGAAAAAACAATGTAACAATCGTAATGATTGTTTAAAACAAAAGATTAATCGTTACAGCGTGTATATGTGTATATGTGTAGATATATATAATATATATATATATATATATATATATATATATATACCCTATATTATATAATATATATTACATACACATACATGCATATATAAATAAAATATTTGTGCATCCGCGCACATTAGAATTTGGGTGTCTATGGAAGACAGTTTTTTTTTTTTTCATTTTTTAGATGCGTAAAGTAAACTACTGTATCTTAAAGCGCGAGAATACCGATTGATTTTTTTTTTGGGGGGGAGGCTGAATTAAAACTGGTAATTTTTACTTTGCTATTAGAGCACACAGTGATCAAATGTAATTATGAAGCTCAGAAATGACATTCAAATCATTGTCCTATGGGTGACAATCGACTTGACGACATGGTCGAGAAATCTTAACTATTTGAAGTTTGGTTATTTTCCTTACCTAACCATCAAGCAAAATTTACAATTATTTGGCTTTTAAGTAGCACCAGAATCAGTATCCTGGCAATACCGTAACTTTACAAAGATCAACGATGATCATCAATGGTTGCAAATGTGGCCAACGAGAGATGGGTCCACTGTAGCAATGGTGTTACAGACTAAAATTATGGATACCCAAGGCGCTTTAAATATTAACAGTATATTTCTATCCACATCTGTTATCTTATGATTAGGATGCCCGCCGCACTTGAAATATAGAACCATGGTTCTGTATCCTTGACAAGGGAATGATATACCTACTCATTAGACGACTGCAGTTAGTTGTAGCGAGGGCTGATCTAGTCAAAAGGCAAGGAGTCAACTAACCACTTCATCCCACTTACAGTCTTTAGTGCAACACATCATCCGGACACCGGAATGACTAGTACTGCACCAATAGCAATGACCTAGTCGTTTGGGTCCTCAATCAAGTCATCTACATACAAACTAGGATCCCTTGTGAAGTTGAATGTATTTTAGGGGAAACATACAGCAACATAAGCGCTCGGTATAAAACATCCCTTCATATGGCTTACATCCTAAGAAATCACTATACTTAAGTTACCAAAGCGATAGTATCCATGAAAAACAAATCTCAAATTCTTCATAACAGCATCCACCAAATGGTGATCATGTGGAGGGGGTTGCACAAAATAAAAGTTTTCGCCAAATGTCATCTACGTCTATTGTCACTTCTTGCGATATTTTACTGTTACACAGACACAACACGGTGAGCCATCCTTACCAATGGTTCCAAACTTTCGACGACGGGGTTCATTACAGAAAGTTTGAGATTCCAGGGAAAAACCCCAACTAAGTAATAGTGGTCGATGATCCGCGATCGGTGAGGTTGTATTATAACAGATTATTTCTTTTTCCAACCTGTTAAAATTCCTGCGTCCAATTACATAAAATAAAATAAAAAAAATTACAGCCTTCATTAGACAATTTTTATAAACCAAAAAAACATGCGAAACAATTTTCCTCGAGTTTACGTGAAGAAACAAAATCTGCTTAGTTTGAAAAGTTATAATTGAGATGGCAAGTATGTCACGTTTTAACCTACTGCAAAAGCATACATTAAAGCAAGAAAGAAAAAAGCCGAATAGATCCTTCCTAAGGCATTTACGAAAATTCAATTTTCTTAGTGTAAAACACGTCTGGAAACAATTATTTCTATCATGTTAAAAAAAACAAAAAAACACAATATGCTACGATTGCAGTGACCAGCAGAAACATCTGCCAAAAGTTGGTGTTCAACCGGACACTTGAAAAAGATGAGGGAAAGCAATTTTCTTGCACTGCACCTCAAGAATTGCATTAACGCTGAAGTCTCTCTCGTGCGTAGGTGAAGTTCATTACCACAAAGACTCTAAGATACAATATTGCTTCAAATATTATTATTAAAGTTCATAATTACCAGCGAAGCGAAGTCTTACTGGAAACGGGATCATTCTATCTCGAAAAGTATTGAAGATGAAAGAAAATTCCTTTCGGCAGATAAAAGCAAACGTCTTTAAATTTCATCACATATAAGATTTATTTTTTATTTTAATTTTAAAATATCATAAATTCACATTTAAATTA